>NW_015150730.1:686414-687778 GCF_000732505.1 Cyprinodon variegatus
ACATTTTTATTCAGAAAAAAAAAATTATATATATCCTGAAAGAAGCCTTCTCTATGCTTCTTTTTAGATCTGTACACCAGCAACATGGCTTCTGCTGTGGTAACTTGGACCAACCCTCTTTGTTAGTGAAAATCCCACAGACTCCTCATAATCCATTTAAACCTCCTGAGATGTAGACTAACATTCTGGTTACCCCACAAATGTTTTCCTTACATGTGATCCCCATGTTCTAGGAATGCGAATAATACTCTTGCTCATTCAGCTTTTGTAGAGTTCATAATATAAAATTTATTTCTAAATCTTTAAGTCAGGGATCTGCTGTAAAGTTATACTTTATTAGTTTAACTATCCTATTGTTTTAGAATATTTAGTATTCAACTAAAGAACGGTGCTACAAATATATGACAAATCCTTATAATGTACTTGAGGCTGATTTGTTTGCAATCTTTGCTTGCATTATATCTGCATGTTTGGGTCTAGACTTCAATATAGAATTTTATTTCCCATGGTTTCCAACAGAAAATATTATTAATTGTGTGATACATTTTCATGTGTCTTGCAAATGACTTAGACATGTTCAGAAAAAAACATTCTGTTTTTGCAACAAAGGTTTCAAGTATTTTTCACTGTGTCTTCAGTATTTCCTGAAAATCCTGAATAAGATCTAAAGCAAATTAATATTTTGTGGCTTTAGCATAATCTCACATTACAAAATAGGAAGTACATTAACCTTTTAACAAAAGGGTCAAGGGTCAACCAAGACTGTTGATTGTTGTTTTAATCACCTTTAACATTTTAGGAAAGCCTTTAGTTTGAGTATATATATATATATATATATATATATATATATATATATATATATATATATATATGTACTGTACTCTTCCTCACCCACCGCGGACGGTCTCCCTTTTTTCCTCCAAGCTCTGGTTCTCTACTAGAGGCCCGGGAGGTGGAGAGTTCTGCGCAGTATCTTTGCTGTTCTTAGAACTGCACGGGATGTCTGATGTATTTCCAGGGATCTGCTGTAACCACTCCTCCAGTTTGGGGGTCACTGCCCTGAGTGCCCCAATGACCATGGGCACCACTGATGCCTTGACCCTCCAGGTTTTGTCCAGCTCTTCTCTGAGCCCCTGGTATTTCTGTAGTTTCTCATGTTCTTTTTTCCTGATGTTGCAGTCATTTGGTATCGCTATGTCAACCACAACGGCTTTCCTCTGCTTTTTGTCCACCACCATAATGTCCGGGTGGTTTGCCATAACCATTTGGTTCGTCTGTATCTGGAAGCCCCACAGGATCTTGGCTCAGTCATTCTCTATCATCTTTGGAGGTGTTTCCCACTTTAACCTTGGGGTTTCTAGCCC
>NW_015150730.1:688043-691268 GCF_000732505.1 Cyprinodon variegatus
AAAAAAAAATTAAAAAGTGTTCCAACAAAGTAAGGGGGAAAATTCCCAAACTATATAAGTAAGGCTATAGTTCAATCATCCCCCACGAAAACCAGCAAAAAACTAACGATTTTCTGTGTGATTATGCTACAGCATTGAAATAATATATTATTATTTTTCAAACTTATTATTAAAAGCAACCAGTGCAAAATAACTTATTCAGTTCATACATATTTCTTTCACTCCCTATATGTCATTGAAATTAAAAGATTGCTGCCTGCTAGAATATATATAAATGTGTGTATATATGTTTGCTGTCAGAATACATAATAACTGCACTTTATAATATTATTTCTTTAAAAAGGATATTAATTAATCTATTTTGAATGATGAAGTATGGTCAAGTCTTCTCATACTTTCCGTGTCTGTTTTATAAACCTACATTTAACTCTAGAAAAGTAACTCAGCTTATGTCTTAGCAATCTAATATCAATAGTTATGTTTCACTGCATGACTACTTTTGCGTTATACCAACTTTAGAGTTTAAATGTGACCCACACAAGTGTGTGTGGTTTTTTTTTGTTTGCTTTTTTTTTTATTTTACTTCATTTTTTTTAACAGTTCTATTTTATTTAGCTGCTGTGCCTTTTGAATTTCTTTTTTTTTGGTTGTACAGCTGCTTTTGTAGATGATTTTTCTTTCAAAATATAAACCAAAAAAAATATCTATAGTGCCTTCTGTGAAGGTTCCTAAAATAGAAATAATTCACCACTTACCTATATTTAATGTAATTTTAGTTTATTTGATTATTTTTGTGCTGATTGTGAGAAAGCTCTGTGTTTGTAAATTAAAGTTGCCTTTACTGTGTATAAAAAAAATCTGCATGCAATTGTGAGGTGTGCGCACTCTTAATAAACAAACCTTTTCAGGCAATTTGTTTTTCCCACTTTGGTTTTCTGAAGAGTAATTTTATTTAGGAATTACAGACACCATCATTATAGAGCATAAATGCCTTTTTTGTTTAAATGGAGGAGAATTATGTTAGAATATGTTATACAAAAGAACCATCCATTTTCCATCATGCTTATCCCTGCTCGGGTCACGAGGGGTGCTGGTGCCTATATCCAGCTGTCAATGGGAGAAAGGTGAGGTACACCCTGTACAGGTAGCCATAAACAAAACAGAGACAAACAGTACAAACAACCATTCACACAAACACTCACACCTAAGGAGAATTTAGGGAAACCTAATTAACCTAACGCCCCAAAAAACTTAATTTTTTTGGACTGTGGGAGGAAGCTGGATTACCTGGAAGAACCCATGGATGCACAGGGAGAAAATGCAAAGTCCATGCAGAAAGACCGCAGGCCAGCAATTGAACCCAGAACCTTTTTGCTGCCAGGAAGCAGTGTTACCCACTGCCCCATTTTGCAGCCACAAAAGAACCAACATTTTTTTATACTTGAATATAATAGGTCTTTTTGAACAGGAGTAATAAAAACATGCTTGAGATTTGGCATGTCTCATTGTATTAGATTTGTTCTACACCATGTCAACCACAAATGCAGACAATTTCAGACCTCTGGCTACAACAGTCCCAGAGCTGTGGGACTTTGAACTTTTGGTCTCACTAGCGTCTCTAAATCTCTCCAAATGTGCCAAATGATTTTACTCAGCTAATTGATCCATACAAAAAGTATTTTCCACTTTCTTTCAAAATCAGTGCCTAAAACAAAATGTAACATTTTTACACCTACAATAATATAAAAATCTATAAAAAATAGTGAACCTGCTGCTTTTCATGCTAAAATAAGCCCCAGTGCCTTTTCTGAGCTGTGTTTTGTTTTTCTTTCAGCCTTAGGCATTGTAATAAAACAAAATCAGCATCCAACTTTAAAAAAATAGGACCGTTGTTAAGATTCAGCTTCGAGCTGCGCGCATTGATCCAGTCTCAGCTGTGTTTCACTCTTACATAAGCCGGTAACACGGCTCTGCTTTATGCAACCTAGCTATGTCTAACCTTGTTTGAAACATTATTTCATTCTTCAACAGCCAATGTGGTCTTAACCAATAACAGCAGGACTCTATGAGGCATAATATCTCTCTACTCAGTGCTGTTGTTTGCTCAGCGCCTGTGAGATTTCAGCAACTGTCCCCGACTCACATTGAGTCACACAAAGACGCAGACACATTCGTCTTGTAGGTAAGAAGACGATGTAAAGAAACATACCAAACATCACAGGCAAACAACTGAGTAAATAAGTATTAGGAAGTAAACATTAGTAAGATACTAAGCATTAGATATGACCAGCTAACTTTTCTGATGTCAAAAACCGGATAATAAACAATTGAATATTTGATTTATAAAAAAGCTTCTGGATGCCATCAAATGTATGTTGTTGTGGCTGCTTTGTCATTTTCACATTTTGACATGCTGCTCTATATGTGCTAATTGTGCTTTGTTGCTCGCTGTGTCCATGGAATGAACTTTGTTGAATTGTGGAGAATTTAAGCTTTCCAACAATGTCTAACATGTTTATATTGGTAAACATTTTACCGGTGTAATTTTCATGCGTTCTGAGCGATGAAATGGGTCGACCGCGATCCGGTGGGTTTGAAGAGCATAAACAGGACCAGAAAACAGCAGACCAGGCCATAATGACAGAGAAAACAGAAACTTCAATACCACAAGGATTTGAATCCCTATTGCACCAGAAGTACCTCCAGTGTAAAATGAACACATCGTAATGATTTCCTGTGGCGACCCTTAAATAAAGAAGCAGCCAAAAAGACACACATAGAAATAAAGCAGGTGAGTGCCATTAACAGAAACACTAACAGGTGTTGACAATAACAATATGTACAACACTTTGACTTAAAGAAAATAAACTATTTTTGGGGGATCATGATGATTTTGGAAAATGGATATATGTGATCAGAATGGATGATTTGATTAGTATATTAGTAGGATGAGTGCAATCCCAGATGGCTTCCTTAACCCCACAATTCTAACTATCTTGGTCAATTCTTTAAAGTACCCTAAGGCTTTATTTTGAACAGACTATCGTGGTGGTTGGAGTACCATAGTTGGATTTTATGGTAAGTACCACAAAATTAATTGCAATGAACAAAAATGAAGAAAGCAAAATATTACAGAACTTTAATGTTCACAAGTGCTAAAATAGATTTGACTGAAAAAATGTAAAGGTTAAAGGCACACTATGCAACATTTTTCAGTTAATTAAT
>NW_015150730.1:692872-725421 GCF_000732505.1 Cyprinodon variegatus
TATGGAGGAGAAGGTGTATTTTTATTTACTATTTTATGCAAATTGGTTGAGGAGCACCAAAGATGTTGCCTAACACTTAATGCTGGATGTGATTTTGATCAAGTTCAAAGATGTAAATGCTGCTTTGATTTTCTCCATACAATTGAAAACTGAACTCCTATAAGGCTGCATCTTAGGCAACATTCTTTTTATCCCAGTCAACTGCTGGTATTTTAGGTAGGAGTGCTGAAAGGTAAATCTTCATAGGACATAACTTCAAACTCTAAAAAAACCTGTTTTGTTTGTACAGAAAGCATCACTGTTATGTGGCTTATTCTGCTTATCTTCAAATGTTCTAAATCACATCAGTTCTAGCATCTACTTTAAAATATTTACACTTAAAATCATTAGGAAGGTTATTTAACATATATATATATTCCACCAAAAATTTCTAGTTACAAGAGTTTACCCAGTTATACTGCCTAGAGATGATTAGACAAAGAAATGCAAGTTTGACATACTCATATTTGCTGTTTTAAAACAAATCTACATGGCTTTGCAAAGCATCATTTCATCAGAAGCTGATGCTACAGATGGCTGTAAAATAGAAATAGCTGTAAACTAGCATTGATCAACTATCATCTTAAGGATATGTTTCTAGAATGCGTTGTGATGTGTTGTGACTGTTTTAGTATGTCAGCTAGTATTAGCAATGTTACGTGCTGTCTAGAGACATGGAGATAGAATTGCAGTTCTATTGAATATCCAGAAATATGTTTCAGTCATTTAAGATAAATATTCCTTTTGTCAGAACTTATTTTGTAACTGGTTTCCATTTCCCATTAACTGTATTTACATTTGTTTGTAGAAGTTGACATACAGTAAATACTTTTTTGCACAATTCAGAAGTTGTTTTAAATTCTGCCATTTCCCTCAACCTTTAATAATGCGATACTTAAAAATGTGCATTTAAAAAAATGTTGATGGAAATAGAGCTTATCTAACTGCTGGATGGACAATTAAAAGTGTTTTATTTTTTGGAAAGCAAAAATACTTTTATTTTAAACGTAAATTTGAGAAGTAAATTTGTCAAAAGCCTCTCTGGTTGCTTACTTAATTAATAAATTTAAACTGTTAAAACTTTCTTTCTGGGGGTGTTTAGTTAAACATTAAATACTCCTCAGGCTTCAATAAAAGAGTCCTACATTGCTTCTTTATGAGTTATCCTTAAAGAAACTTTTGATTTCACTGATATCACTTCTATGATATCACTTGGTTGCTACATTTTGTTCAGATGACATGCATCTTAAATACTTTTTCCTCCATAACTACAGGTTAACAACATTGTGTGTAAGAAATATTCATTTAGCGAATAATTTACCATACTTGGTTTTCATAGGAATCTGTTGAGCTCCAGCTTCTTAGTTGTTATTAGCTGTAAGTATAATTTTGTGGAAGAGTTTCCAGAAGTGTTATTGTAAAGTTTCAAAGTAGGTTGGTGGTCTGACTCCTGCTGTTGTGTGTGGGTATTACAAACAAACTGTTTACATAAAATGTTACATAAAATATAACACTGGGAGCTGGAATTTCAAAATCTTTCCGCAAACATTTGGAACCTGTAACTATTTGTTTAGTCTAGGATTCATCTGCTTCACCCACCATTTAATTCATAAGACACCAAAGGTTTAATGTTTGGGATGGTTCAAAGAGAGTTCACACATTCCTAAATAAGTAATGGCAGCGAGAAACTGACTTAGAACATGTCGATTGTTGAGCAAAACAGGTGATACTGATTTCTCCCGTGGAATTTTCCCTCCCCTTTTTGTTCCCATATCTTTCTCTGGAGCCCGAGGGTTTGAAGCTAAATGCAAGCTATTGCTCCATCCCCTGGTCCAAGGCCCACATTGGAATGGTGAGAAATCCAATTTAAGAAGTAAAAAAAACTGCCCCTCCACCACTCTGCCTCACCCATAAGTCCACTCCATCCACATCTCCGGGGGCGATTGCAAGGAGCCAAATCAAAACCAGATGGGCTCATTGGACCGTAAGATAACAAATAGTGCATGAGTTCCTGTGAATGAGAGACCACCACAGCAAAGAACATTAAAGCTAATAAGATACTTTGAAAAGTTTTAATATATCTTTATTATAATACATTTTGGAAAGTATGAGCGTAGATATAAAAAATGATCTACGGAAAAGCAGATAAAGCATTTTTTGCTGCTGATTTTTCTCCTTGCCTTTAAACCCCAAGCACCATCATTGGTTTGGGAGGGAAGTTTTCTAAATGTCAACCTGGAACTTCAGGTGAAAACCCCCTCAGTTTTCTTAGTGGTTAGCTGATACTCCTACCACCCACAAAAAGCAGAGGGTGACCCCCAGAACTTCGCAGAACCTCCCACCAGGCTTGCTAAGAAAGTGTCCTTTGTAACAGGAGTTTCCTGGATGTAATTAAAAAATACTGAGTCCAGCTCAAAAGGGGAGAGATGAGACTTGGGGTTAAAAGAGGCTACATGAAGGGCAAGATTCCCCCTCTGTGCTCTTTGTTTCATGTGAGAGCCCCCGGAGCTGGCCCTGACGTTTGTCCAAACAAACGGTGCTCTCTTTCACAGGAGCTCAGTGAAGAGGACCAAGCAGTTCTCAGGGCCCTGGGCAGGTGGTTCTGATTTGTGCAGGAGAAGGGAGGGTGTGGTACGGACCAGACCACGTTTATGTTCAGTTAATAGCACTACACGTGTTGTCAGCTCCGGTGGTGGAAACATGCTGAGTGACTGATCTGTTTTTTACACTGCTGAGGCCTGCTGCCAATAAAAATGTCCAATTATCCTCTCCCAGCTTTCCCAGGAGAATTCACACCTGGCTATCACTGATATCAATAACAATAGTCATTGACAGTTTAAAGCTTCTGCTCCGTGGTTTGTGTGGCTAATTTGTCACAACAGAAAGATATAAAGAAGAAGCAAAACCTAAGTGACTTACTTTAACTTTGGGATATGTTTTACTAATACTTTACAACAGGGGTCTTCGAAGTTTTCCAGGCCACGGACCCCCAAACTGATGGCGAGATGGAGCGGGGAGCCCCTAAATGTATGTATATTGTAAGAAATTGTGTTATATCAAACTGGTCCTTTAGTCAATCTATTACATATGGTGTCATGTAACGAAATTAATTTCACCCTGGAATTATTAAAGCATTGCTGATTCTGATTCCTCGTTGATGGGACAGGTGTTGTGAATGAAATGGTGCCCAGCATGAAAGAGCTCCTGTGTATCGCTGAATGTGTGCATTGATGACTGAAAGACATTTTCTGCCTCCATTTATCTGTTTACTACAGTGTGTTGATTTCATGATAATGTGTTTTAAAGACATTTCAATTAGTGGAAAAAAATTAAGGGGGAAGGGAGGATAAAAAAAGTCTAATCAACCAAAACTTTCACGACCCCCATGCAGTACCTCTATGGACCCCCTAGGGGTCGCAGACCCCCTGTTGATAACCTCTGCTTTACAAGATGTTGACAGCAAAAACAGGAAACTCAGGACAGAATACCAAACTAATCAGGAAGCTTTTTGTGATTTTTTTTGTTTTTACTACTGAACTGGATTTGGACATATTCAAAAATGTTTAGGAGAACAACAATGATATTTGATGAGCAACCTTACTTCCACAGATTAGTAATTATTTATTGCAAATAAATAATAAAAAGATTTCCTATCTGGGTTCTCCAACTTACTACAACAACACATAGTGCCTGGTCATATTTGCTGAAAACCCCCAAAATGTTTTAAAATTCTTAAATAGACTACCCTCTTACAACAGGACAATATCATACTGAAAAATGTGAACAAAATCCAAGGTTCCATTTTGGATTTAAAATAAATTAAACTGAAACGCATTTCAAATTATACCAATACTGATTAGAGGATCTGGGTGTTTCTAATTGTTAATTCAGAAGTTTTTGTTTCCATTGAGGGTGTTTATGGCTTAAAATTAAAACTCACTTCTAATCTCTTGGCATGTACGGTAGAAAGAAGAGGGCATATATTGATTTAAATCTCCAACTTCTGCTATTTGAGAACCCACTCAATGCTGCTATCTGATCAAATGCCAAAGGCAAGTTAAGTTCTTAATGTATAAGTGTGTTTGCACACTCCATACACGTCCATATAATCCAAAATACAACCCTGAAACTGTATCTCTGTGGCTACCCTTTGATTTCAAAACAATAACTGGTTAAGTGCTTTTTAGGTTGGGGTTTGTGGAAATGAATTGAAGAAAAAGGGTTGTAGCTAGAATGTCCTTACATGTTAGCTTTCCCCAACAAACATTTTGGCTTTAGTTTGACCTCTTCTAATTTTGCACACTCTTGTCAGATGCTATCAAATGTTTGACAACTTACTCTTGGATTAACATTTATGGGTTTTGTTTTTCTAACTTTTAAATGACAGAATCCCTCACAAGTCATAAAGATTAGCTTTGTTTCACATCAACACTAAGGGGTTTGCACTATTACCCAATAACACTGATGCTTGACTTTCAAAATAAAAAGAGCTCCCACCCACCTGCAGATTCATTCCCATGCGTAGGAGGAAAACGCAGCAGCTTGCCTTGTCCAATGTTTTTATTCAATGGTTTCCACTCTGATCAAATGGCCACTTTTGAAGCCTTTAATGATCTCAGTGGTCCCCCACTGTTGAGTCCTCTGCTCAACTTCATATTACCTCCAGGTTGGGTGCTACTACTGGACAGGCGGTCCTACAATGGGGCCAGTTTTACTACATTTGTGTTTATTCATCCCTCTGGCTCATCCCTCGGCCTACATGCGGTCTCTGTTTATTCTGTCAGTCCTGCTGAGAGGCCTCTGTAGTCTGAGCCTTGATGCTCTTTGTATGTGCTTTTCTTTTTTGTGCAATAACCCACACAAAGGAGTTTTTGCTAAATGCATTACATGGAGCCAATTGTCTCAGTCAACCAAAATAAATGTGTGTCGCTACTCTGTGTATACGAAGCCTATGGGTTTGACTGAGTGTATTAACATGCTGCCTGTGTGCCTATATATCTAAATCTCCCCAGCCAGACAAATGAGCTCTCACTTGGCCTTTTACAGATGCAACCATCTACTTATTTCCCTATCTTTATGTTTCTTTTGCTCACCTTTGTCATGCCTCATCCACAGTGATCAAGACAACAACACATCATCCACAGAACATATAGTACACAACATTCCTTAGCTTCTTACATACGTATCCTACATTTCTTAGTTATTTTCTCCCATCCCACCCAAAACAGTTTTTCCTCCCTCCCAATGGACGATAAGCGATGAGCCAAGCTGCCCTCTTTTCTTCAGTAAGGACAGTACTAAGGGGGATAAAAGACCCTTGGTCTGGTGTCTGCTTGACTCCTAAAAACAGCAAATCAGGCCAACTAAAACACAGAACAAGGCCATTACGCTGGTGCTTTCAAGTGTCAAATGTTTCCCACAAAAGAGTTAATAACAGAAGCAAATAAAAGACATAACTCTGAAAACTTAGAGAGGCGTGTCAGATAGTAGTAGTGAAGAAAGATACTATAAAGGTATTTACCTTCATTTCACTGTCTAACTACTTTGTTTGGAGAAGAACATACATTTTTTTAGCTGCTTTTTGAGATAACTGATACCCGACTCAAGCTAAAAATTCCTTAAGGTTTGCTCTTGGTTTTGGCAGTTCTGAGCCTCCCTTCATTTAAGACCAGTCTGCTTTTAGACGAGGGAAACAGGAAAAGAGTCACAGTGCTGCGGTTCATTCTTCAGGCCATATTCACTTGACCACACAAAGAGCCCATTTTCAGGCAGAAGTTTTATGTGTGCAGGCGGTGCAAGCAAAGAAAAAACTGATTTACTGTCAATTCAGGAGAGTTTGGGATGATGTTCAGCCTTACTGCTACACTTTGTAACGATTTCTTTCTAATGCAAAATAAGACAATAAGCATGTTAGATTTTAAAAACGTTTTTTACAAAAGCTGTCAATGCTTAAGGAACACAAGATTTTAATTTTTTTTTTTTTTTTTACATTTTTTACAATTCTATTATGTCACAGTCTCAAACGTCTACATATATCATTGAGACTGGATGGGATAGACCGACATACATTTTGCTGTGCACCCTGCCCAGGTCTGGAGGTGTTAAAAAAACTATAATTTAAAAAAAGTGGGGAAAAAAAATTTAAATTAAAAACTGAAACTTTTCTGACCAAGGACCACTGATACAATGATGGGATTTGTTTTATGAAGGTCAAAGGCTTACACTAGATATTATATCTAGGAGAATCAGAGTAAAATAACTAAAAGCAAAAGCATGCTATCCCTATCTTTAAGATTTTCATTTTTCATATATAAAAAACATGTAGCAGTAATGCACAAACTGTATCAATGTGGCAATCAATAAGGCCTTTTTTAAATGTATCTGTATTTTATGATTTTTTTTAGTTGAAACATTTTCTTTAACTTCCATACTCTCAGAAGGAATAAGTCAAAGCTTGGATAATGGATAAAGCAATTACAAAAATAAACAAAACAACAACATATAGATGTTACCATTAAAACATATGTATATGTTGATTTGTGAGTAAGGATCTGGGGTGGTCGCTGTTACAGCATACTGTACCAATGAGGCAGCGCTTGAAGTACCAAACAATGGCCTATACATATCCTGTGCCTGTCAAACTCTTCAAGACTCTACACAAACACTTTAAAGTCAGGAGCCACAGTTCCACCCTTTCAATTTTCACTGTTCCAGGTTTTGTCTCAGCTGAAACTGGCATTTTTTGTTGAGACTTAAAAGCAATAATCTTCCATCTTTTAAAAGAGACCATTTTTTAGGCTCTAGCCTTTTGCATTGTTTCTACTTCTGTTGTTGAAGACACAAAACCTTAAACCAAATAAACCTTTACACTGTTTCTTCAAAGAGATTTTTAAATTAGATATTATCCAAGGCTTGATTTTACTAGAAAACACTCAGAAGCTTTACTGTTTAAAGTTTTTTAATGTGAAATACAAGCAAGTGGATTAAAGTAATGGATCTTAAGTTTTGAAAGGAGCTCTGTTAAACTCATAATATCCTATTTTCAGTAGATGCCTTTATTAAGTTTTTTATTTTTTATTTCATACAAATCCAGATCAAGGTGTTAAAAGATAAACTAATGACAAAAACGCTATCAAATGTATTATGTGACATTTGAATGACTGAGTCATTTGTTGTGGGACAGGTGAGAGGAGCGGTGAAGGCCAAGTAACTTGATGTTATCCATACACCCCACTGTGTCTATGTATCTGAGGAGTGGGATTTTCCATGAAAGAAAACTCTTTTTAGACAGAAAGTAGTTCCAGTTATTGCTCAATCGCATTCAATTTAATAAAAACGAAAAAACAAAAAACATTTTGATAATATTATCTTACAGACAAAAATAGTAAACATGTAATAACATGTACAAATCAAATCTCTTCCCTGTCTGCATTATTACATTTAACATGTAATATAGTGTATAGAGTTGAAGAATAACATATAACAAAAAGAAAAATTGTATTAGTCAATACATAAAAAAACCCCAATAAAAATACGTAAAACTCAAGTTTAGACTTGCTGGTTGTATCAGCCTCCGGGACCAACTAATCTGGATGTATTAGTTGTTTAGAATTTTCTTCAGCAGGCAAGATACTAACTGCTTATAGGCTTTTAAAAACCCTCGGCAGAGATTCTGAATTATCCTTTTAAATCTATGCCATACACTCTGTGTGTTTATAATGTCTCAGCAAGCAATCCGTCTTACAGTCAGAAAGGGAAAGCCGGAGGCCACATCATTATGATCCAGCATGGGGAAAACACCCTGCTGACTGCCTCAAGCAGGATTTTTTTTTTATCTAAAAACTCAGGCAAAAAATAAAACATTGAAGCAGTTTTTTTTATCTTTGTGGTGAAAATATCCACCTGTATTCCATGCCTTTATTTCCAGGAATCTAATTTTCCCATAGTCAGTCTGACTCCTCAAAAGAGCTAAATGAGGCCAAATCATCTCCCTCAACCCTCCAAATGGTAGCTTTTTTGGGAGGGAAAACAATCTCCTGCCAATGCTTCTTTTAAGAAAATTCTAAGAGCACAAACGGCCTGCACTGCTTGGCTAGTGCTGTTTGCTTTAATGGGTCACAGACAGACTGACCCGAGTAAAAATTGTTTTATTGCCCAAATTTGGCCAATCCTTTCGTGCATTTGAAAAAAAAAAGCATGCTGGAACTGGGTTCAGCAATGTAAAGGGAGACCACCCATGCTACATGAATGCTATGATGGTGCTTACTGTGCTTGCAATTGTGGTGCAAAATGACCACATCATTACTGACAGCTAAAAGGGGAACAGTGGTCCCCGACCAGCAGAGGGCAACCGATGCTCTGGAAAGACTCCCGGGATATTTCTGGGCCAATATGAAATCTCCCTCCAGCTTTTCTCAGAGTGTCAAAAATAACATCTCCCATTACTTTTGTGGGTATAAGGGAAATTTAAGAAGGATGGTATGAAAACCTGCTGCCAACGAGAGCTAAGACTCAATGTAACAGTAGAATCCTCTGGAAGATTTTTTTTTTTCCATTCAGTGCCTGTGTGACTGAAGGGAATAACATCTTTAAATTTCTCCAACATCCTTGTAAAATCCCATTTATTTCTCAAAATGTTTTCATGGCTATGAGATGGTTATCAGCCACCATAAAGCTTCAGATCTCAAATTTCAGGGCAACACAGATAAACTGTAACATGTCACCTTTCCCCAAAATGGGAGAACATATATGTTATGTCAATTTATGTATTTATTCAACTATGTCTTTAAAAATCCACCAGAAAGCCAACAACAGCACCACTTCTTCTAGCAGTGCAGCACCTTTCCCTGTTGTTCCCATGGCAAGGACCATCAGTGACCCATCCAAGGTGGCCACCAGGACTTTGGTGGTCTGGAGAGTCTCTTGGTGGTACGACCGCAGGCCTGCAGAGAGTAAACAGGACACAGGGGTATGGAGGAAAAGGGATCGAGAGATTGAGAATGTGAAGTCAGCGGCCTGTGTGCTGTGCCTAGGGAAAAAAGAAAAGCCAGTAAAGCCTGCAGATTCAAAGCTCAAACAAACAATGGACAGGCCAGAGACGCAGCTTAGTGGCTAGCGCTGTAGCCAGACAGAGGAGTTACTTAAATATTTTCAGTATTAACATCACTGAAGCAAACACAAACGTGTGCTCATTCAATGGGAGTTTCTCACTAATTTGTTTATAAAAAGTACTTTTTTAATTTAGGTTCTCTAAATTCTTATTTGATTCCCAACATAATAACTTACATTTCATATTGAGGTAGGTGGATGTTTAATGATACTATGGACTGAACTTGTTTCATAGAAATCTACCCCAGATATGTTTATTGATAATTCTTCCAATATGTCCAATATGTTTCAAAATTGTATTGTTGATATAGATTTGGAGCAATATAACTTTAACTTTGTTGATACCACTCATTACAATGATTTATTAAAATAAACAAACATAAATAGTTATATGATTATGTCATTATAGTGCTTAAAAATTAAATAACAACTAGGAAAAAATATGCAAAATATTGATTCATATTAATAACATCATCATCAAGCCGAGGTTATAAAAAATTGGCAGATTTACATATGGAGTTATATCAATCAAGCAATAAAGATTTTTCCTTGAGCAATCCAGAAAGATGTTCTCAAGTTAAAATAAAGAAAACGCAAAATCAACATCAATTTGAAAAATAATATCAATAATAGAAATGATGTATATTCCGTATTAAATGTCCATTAAAATGTTGCTGAAAAGCAAAGCCTTCTCTAACCATCTGTTTGCATGTTTCTACTGGGATTTTGAAGATTTATCTTTGGTAATGAGCTCCAAGTCTTTGAGCTTGGAAGGCCCCCTTGCCATTACACTAATGTTTATTTCCCTACACAAATCATATTCAAGTAAGGGCAACTTCATAATGTTAAAATGACTTTCAATCAGAAAAGTGAATAATTTGGGGTTTTATAGAAAAAATAAACTAAGAACTATGTATTTGTTTACGAGGGAAATATAAAATTCATATAACAAATTTAGGTGAGTATTTGGAGAAAATAACTATGGAAAATGCTATATGATGCTAAAGCGTTATGCTGCAGCAGTTTATAAATAATCTACTCTACCTTCGCTGTTGTAATGGGGTATTTTATGTATCTTTAAACATCACAAAACAACTGTAAAAACTCATTTTTAGCTGCGATCCCACGCACCACTCCCACCACACAGACCCTTTCCTTGTTCTCTTTTTCAGACAAAATGTTTGATATCATCAGATAAATAATGAACCAGGGGTTGGAAATTTTTCTTCCCATACTGGGTTCATTTTCATTTAAAATATGTGTTTTGTATTTTCTCAAGTAATTTTTTTTTCTATATCAAAATAATGTGTAACAACCACCAGTCAAAAAAAAAACAAACAAATCCAAAGGCATATAAACGGTTGAATACTATTCCACATAAATGTAAATCCATGTCGACCTCAAGAAGTCGACACATTAAATGCATTTTCTATCTTTGTACGAGCCATATATAACATTTTTACAACCAGTCTGTTTGAAAGATTTACCAGTACGGTATTCTCCATTTTGCAAAAATACATAGAGAAATATCACTGACGAATGACATATTTTAAATAGCACTTGAAGTATGTAAAATCTGAGCCATTAAATAAATAAAGCTTAATAAAAACATCAAAGTATCAGCCAAAGAGAATTAGGAATATGATTCATAAAGTGTGGAATTCATCAGTGCTCTAGTCATAAGGGACTGTGAAATGAGCAGCCAATATCCACATGTTATACACAGCACCTGTTTCCAATAATATTACCCCTGTGGGTGATGACAGGTTGAGAAGTGATTTACCTGACTAGGCTTTTATTACAAATCTTTCCTGCACCGTTCCCTCCGCTACTTAAGAAATCAGACAGGCCTTTCTGTGGGGAACAGAAACACTTCTGCTAAATAGCTACCAAACAACACTCTAGATAAAGATAATTATTTTGCTTATAAGAAAAGAATACAACCACCAGTAGTATATATTGAAAATTAAATTCTGCTAGCCAGACATAGTAGCAAAGGTAGGCTATATATATATATATATATATATATATATATATATATATATATATATATATATATATATATATATATATATAGCTTTTTGTTTTCTCAGATTCAGAACCAGTCATCTGGGATCTGTCTCTATTTATGTGCCCAAACAGAAAGCGGAGATTAAGCCTGTTCCTCCAGGAATTATATCTATCAAATAGATGTACTCCCTGCTCACATTTTGACAGCTACCGTAGTTCTGGTGGACTAATGGCATGCTTTTCCCCAGGCCAAGGGGGAGGAATTCAGCACTGCATGGGAAGTCACAACCTTAACAGGCAGCTGGATATAAGAAAGGCAGACCTAATCTATTGCACTGGCTGCTCCAGGAAGGCATAGAGGGAGGAAGCAATTAAAAGAGTCAAATTTATATAGCTCTCAGAAATATAAAAATAACCCAAAGAGCTTCAGAGAAAGATATAGAGTAGCACAGGAGATACAAAGATATCAATTTATAATGAAAAGAACAGAATCCTGTTGAGAATATACAAAGATGTAAAAAAAATACAATGAGATATTAAGACAGCTAAGAGCTCCTTGCTGCAATTACCAGGATAAGTACTTTTAATTCTCACCAATCTTTTACATTAAATAATTTGTTACATATTTAAAACTCACAGTCAGGCTCCCCTGGGTCAGTCAGACTCCCCTGGGTTTTCAACATAAGTCGATACAATCAGTTGGTTTTCCTTAGAGAGAAACTTTGAGTCAATCTGACTCTGTATGATCTAGTTGAATTGTCTCTTTAAAGTGCCTTGAGATACTGTAACATGTGTTGTGAATTGGGGCTATATAAATAAACTGAATTGAATTGAAGATTTTGGAACACAATTAGTTTTAGGGTGTTTTCATTAATTTAGGTTATTAAGTTAAAAACTAAATAAACTGTTCAATTCAGTTTCAATTCAGTTTATTTATATAGCGCCAAATTCACAACACATGTCATCTCAAGGCACTTTACAGTTCAACCAGGCACTTTAAAGTTCAACCAGTTGGTACAAAAGGAAAAAAAAAATTTTTTTTTCACAGAATTTGTAATAATTAGTATGCATCATCTATTGAATCTGTCTTGCATACTTTAGATCTGAACAGTACCATGCAGCACTTCTGGAGGGTTAAAGAGAAGACGTCAAGGAAAAACAGCTGTATTTCATAAAAGACAGACCAGAATTTAAAGCATGAATGAATTACTTTTCTGTTGCTGTGTGTGTGTTGGGATGTGTGTGTGTGTGTGTGTGTGTGAATGTGGGGGGGGGGTTTGTGTGCTCAAGCACAGAGCATGAAATGGCTCTAGATTGCCTGCGTTTGCCCTCAGAGGAGCGCTCTTTTGAGATCATATCCTAATCCCTTGGAGAGGCCGTCCACTGGGTCGCTGCTTATTCAATTAGTCTGAAGCCAAGGCTGTAAACACGGTAGGGCGAGAAAGAGTGTGAGAAAGTGTACACAGAAAGGGTGGTGGTCCACATGTCTGTGTATGTTGGAGGTTATGCAGCGGGGCAGTTGTGAAAGCTTCATCCCATCTTCATCTCCTCTGGTCGACTCTGATTATGTTATTCTTTTTTTATCATGTTGGAAGGAACAAGTTGGAATCAGAGTATAACACTATAAAAGTAGCTGGAAAATATTTGGTGAGATTAAGCTGGTGCTTCATGCAGAGCAGCTCTTTGGCCAGAGGATGGCGCCCACAGCCTCTCATCAGTAAATATAATTTAATTTCTGAAATTGGATGAGACTCAAGACTGTATACCTGAAACATTGATTGTCTAAACATGGTGCCAAATGGCTGTATAGTTTCCTGATTAATTGTTATTATCTCAATTAAAAAAAACATATACATAGGAAATTTGAATATATTTGTAATCAGATTAGAATTCAGTCAGTCCGGATTATTACTTTGATAATAAAGCTGATCTTTTTTTTTTTTTTTTTACAAAAATTCTGATACATTTTTTTGACATGTATTGTCCTTTTAACATGTATTGTCCTGCAAAATATGTTTTCATGCAATACATTATTTGACTGAGTTAGAATGCACCCATTTAATTAGTTATTTATTTTACAGTACAATACCCTACAAATTGTAACCTTTGAAAAGATAAATATGAAGTACATTTTTAAACCTATCACATACATTTTCTTTTATTAACTACATTTCCAACTTTGTCTTACATCAGAATCATCTTTATTCAGCAAATTTGAGAACACAAACAAGAGGTAGATTAGGTTATATTAGTGCATTGCCAGTAGGTGGCACCTGACAGGTGTTGAAAAAAGAGACGACACTAACAGACCTCAATTTCAAATAGCATTTTTTCATATGCTTATCACCTAGAAACACTCATGCAAACTGCATAGGTTTCTTGAATTGCATGTTTGGAAAAAGAGAATTTTTCTGGGGTAATAGTTCTGATTGACAGTGACACATAGACTAAACAAGGTGGAGATGATGACAAGCACTTTTGAATTCAAGCATGAAAAACCAGATTTACTTGTCACTCTGCCGGTTTACTGACTGTGACATTAGTTACCATGGGCACCTCAAAATGCAACTAAAACCCTCTTCTTGCCTGTTTTCATGGAATGGAACGCAACGCATGATGAGGTTTCACCTTGTCCAGTCTTCAAATTTTGCCAGTGCTTTTTCTTGCTTTTGTAGATATTGAGGACTTTCTACAGTTCAGCATAAATAGTCAAGGTTTTACTGATAGTTATACGTGACTGTTTTTCTTTTAAATATATCCCAATAATCCTAATATCAGTTCAGAATTTTTCTCATGATACCATTCTACAATAAAGAAGTAAGCTACAGTAGAAGAATTGTACACTTAAGCACAGCCTATGTAACATATGAAGCTTTGTACAGGAAAACTACTTTATGAGATTTAATTCCCAGTTGACCTAAATCTGGTAAAATAGTTATAAAGTATAATAAATGCTATTGCCTCCTGAAGCACTTATGCCTCAGGACTAATTCCCTTTTATTTTGCCTGTGGCAATAAGTCTTTAAATAATGCCTTAAATAACACTTTTTCTTATAGTGAAAACATCTCAAACAGGAATCAAACTTTAACATGATATAAATAAGTTTAGCAGAGTAATAATTTAAAAAAATGATAGCACTAGGCTCATTGTCAATGATCAATGATCCATGGTGAAGATCTCCAGTGGGTTCTTATTGTCAGTGGTAATTTAAACCATGTTTCACAACCAAGATAGTTGATGAAAATCCTCACAGTTTAAATAATAATATAAAATAATATTCATGAACTCTAATACATCCAGTAGTAGAGATGTTGAAAGTTGGCAACTGGAGTATAATAATGCTGGGTGAAATGATTAAAATAGTAAATGATTGTCTGTACCAAAACAAATACTGTTTTAACAGTTACCATACTGAATAGTTTAGAAAAACTCTTATAAATCATATTTAAACTACATGCTGATTATGTGGAGTAAACTGAGGCTCACACAACAACTGTGAGGTTTGCTAACAAATGAATGTTATGCTTGCGGCAAAAATCAGCTGCTAATGCAAAGGCTTTGTTAATGCTAACAAGGAAGATAACATAGTTCTGGTTTGTTTACATCAATGTTCTGTTCATGCAGAACAAAGTCACCCTGTGCATTATTTTGTTAGATAATACCACACCTCAGCAGGCAGGTATTCATAAAACAATAACTGCAGAGACAGAGAACTGTTTGGCTATTCTGTCCTAAAAAAATAGGTGGTGCCATCTTTTGGTAATAATAATAATAATAATAATAATAATAATAATAATAATAATAATAATAATAATAATAATAATAATAATAATAATAAAAATAATAATAAATAGAATAGCTTAATTAATAATTTCCAAAACCACTTAATGGTTTTTCAAGGTCAAGCATACTTACTGTTGCTCAAAAGTCTGGTCTAAAAGTCAACTTGGAGATTTGGCTTTTACTACAAAACCTTTCCTTTGGCACCTTTTTGTTATGTATCGATGCCAGAATTAAGCATTTGAAACATAGCGTCATTGCCTTTTGGCAGTTTTTGGCTGCTTTTTTCTTAGCTTTTTTGTTAGTGTTTTTTTTAAATTTTTTATATGTTGTAAAGATGGAAATAAATATACTGTAAGTATTATCCCTGAACATAACTATTTTAAAGTTATGTAAATTATGATATATGAAGTTTAAAATCTTAAGGCTCCTTTTACCTGTCTTTAGTGCTGGCCTGAATAGAAATCATTGCAGAAAGCACATTTTTTACCCTAGCTGAATATAACAAGGGAAACCACAATCAGATGGGTTACAAATGAGTGTGGCACGACAGAGCCCATTGAACGTTCTCTACGCTGTGGTGGGGGGTAAGCTGCTGCCAAAAGTATTGCAGTGAGCCAGAGTCTGTCAGACAAAGCAGTCCAGAGTGCATAGCTTACCGGAAACCAGTGCAGTTTGATTGAGTTCCTGTTATTGACTGTTTTTCTTTGTGTAGAGCAGACCTCTGCCAGGTTATTTTTTTTTCAGACCTCTGCCAGCTGTCAGAAGCCAAACTGTACAGAGCCATATATCCAAGCCAGAGGCCCCTCAGTTTTCAACATGAGAACCTATTTTTTTTGTTGAAAGTATCAGCGTTGTTAGAAGTAGCTTTGAATGCTAAAGGTATACTTAGCTTTATTTGGCTTTTAATTGTAATGCATATAATTGAGATAAAAAAATAAAAAAAACATCTGTCTTGTGCTACATTTTAGTGTCTCTGTTGTATACTCAATGGAGGGGCCTATTGGTTAGGGCATAGAGCTGGGAATCCTGAGGTTCTCAGTTCAAGCTGCACTCCCACAAACTTCCACTCTGGGTTTCTGAGCAAGACCCTTAGCCCCACACTGCTCCCCGGGCGCTGCACAATGGCAGCCCTCCCCAAGGGGATGGGTTAAATGGCAGAGGCAAATTTCTCCAATGTGAGATCAATAAAATTCAAATATTGTTATTATTATATTGTTAATGACAGTGAGCTCAAAATGTCCCCCAGAGTGTAAATTCCCCCAAGCACTGGGAAGCTCTGATTCTAATGAAGGCTAAATAAAAAGGAAAAGAAGCTGGAAAGAAGTTATGTTGTGAAAGGTAACACATTTTTTGGCCCCAATCACAAGCAACACTGATGCCTGGTTTGTTGTACGATAAGTTGTAGGAGCACTGTCATATGAGAGATATGTGTGGTTCTCTGCACCAGAAATAATGATTAAGCAGTGGGTTCTATTCATTCTTCCTTTTCCAATTTGTATTTAGTACTTTAACGATATTAGAGAGGATTATCAAAGTAGCAATCCAACATCCTAAATTCACTCAAAGAAACAACAAGTGAAAAATAAATGAAGCAAACAGGCTATCTTTAAAAGCTTCTTAAGAAGTACGATGCATACATTTATTTATTGTGTCAAAAATGACAGACTAAATGGTTTTGATTCACTATATTATCACATTACAAAAAGAAACTGATATCTCCCTTTCTGCATAGTGTTTAGACAACCACATCTTTCAGACTGGACTTTTTCCATGATATCCCTCTCCACCCACATCCTGTTCCGGTTTCTCTCTGTAGTAAGACAGGAAAAAAGCACAATAGGAGATAACTAGAAACTGTCAAGACATTTGATTCAAACAAGGAGGACTTTAATTTGTTTTCCAAATGACATCCCACTTGCTAATGTTGATGTTGATACTTTTTATTAGGGCTATGAGGGTAAAATGCCTTATTTTTTACCACATTACAGCCCTTACCCTTGTTATTAGATTATGGATATGTTGAGTAGTTTGAGAGAAATGCATAATACTTAGTTCAATTCAATTCCATGCAACCCAGTACAATTCTAGCCAATTTAATGTGATTCAATTAAATGCAATTCAATACAGTTTATATAACAGGCCATTGCAAGGCACTTTACTGAGACAAAACACTCAGATAGGTTAAAGTGTTTGTTAAGAAAAAGCAGTTTAGTGCATCCAGTCGCTGACTTGAAAGATCCTGATCCTGAAAGACATGCTAGTCCTGGATGAGCTCAGGGCGACGAATTTTGCTTTCATTTTGTCTTCTGCAATCTCTAACACTGGGCATGCACTAAGCGACAGTAGAAAGGAAAAACTGCAGAACCGGGCGCATTGTGAGTGGCTTTTGGCCTTCGGCCAAATGGGGTCCAAGAAGATAGAAGCAGACATACGAAAAAGAAGCAGACATACAAAAGGTAACTCTCAACCAGCTCCACAGGTGGCCCCGTTCTGGAAAGACACAGCAAAGCAAATGAACTCCCAGTCAGTGTGCTCTCTTTCATCCCATTTCAGAGGATGAAACCATATATATACTGTGTGTGTATATATATATATATATATATATATATATATATATATATATATATATATATATATATATATGAACTAAATATGTATTTAAACTAAATAAACTAAAGCTATTGATACTGTGTTATTAATATATGACATAAAGTGATCTTGTGGTTGCAGTAATAAATATGTCAAAGTATTTCTCTTCAAAAGGAACTCCGTTTTGCAAATAGGACTAAGGGCCAGCTGGTCCTTTGTCTAATTTGTATTCCCATATTGTTATTTTGTCCCTTCTTAAATCCAAGTTTTGGAAGGGGGAAGTCTATAAACAACCCTCTTTTCTTCTGGTGTAATGGACAATGCACTGAAAATATATATTTTTTCATAACTTCATTAACTTGATTGTATAAATTGAGTTAAATGTATAGGTTAAATGTATGTTCTCTTTTTTTTGACTACCTTTAGTTTATTTTTCTGGCTTACTAATCATACCGAAATAACTCATAGTAACCTGTTGGCGAAAGCACTGTTTATTAAAATAAAAAAAAAAACTGAATAGCAAGCTGTTTTTCTTTTGATAAAGCTTAAAAAAAAAGTTATGTTATCAAGCGTATTAAAAAAGAAATACTGTATTATCAAGAATAAAAAGATGGGTTGTAAATACTGCATCAATTTAGACAGGCTTTAATACCATCAGCCCCAAGAAATAAATGGAGAAATAAAAAAGATACATTTTCGGTGGTGTTCTTTCACAGATTCATTGATTTGGTTCATCCTCCTTGCTATCCATTACTTAACATTATGCACTTGGGTGTAGATTAAATGAAGACAAAATAGTGATATTATATTGCCCTGAAAGAAACCTTTCACAAATCAGGTTTTGTCAACTGCACTTTAATCCTCTTGAGATATCAGAGAACACTGCACTAACAAGAGCCCTTAATTAAGAGGGATGCCTACTGCGATATCCTGTAATTGCAACCTAATCTAAGTCTCCGCTCACACAACATGAAGCTCCATTGTTACATTACAGTGAGCAGTAAGTATTCTGTTTGGGAACATCTTGAGATTTGCCAGAATGAGCTTCACAATAATGCTGGGTGAAAGGATGTTTTTTTTTTTTTTTTTAGACTTGACTATAACCTCAGGGACCAGATGTTAGCACCTTTAAACAGTTTGAAATTTGAACATTTGTGATTTTTTACCTTAATATTTTAAAATGAATAATTATTGATGGACACAATGGACGTAGAGATGTATGAGAGTAGTATTACCTGAAATGGGAGTACAAGCTCCCAAATGGTTATATTGAGACCAAGTCTTCTGCAGTGAACAGTGCAAAACATTTGCTAGGCCACTGTACTCTTGTCTTTACGAACTGGTTGAGCTAGATAACTTAGATTACATCTAGTAAACACTGATGTTTCTTCTCACCTGTGTGAGAACTGTGTCTATTATAAGCTACATGACTTATAAAATCATAGGTAATCATGGATAAAATAGCTACAAAGCTGAATTCATAAAAAGAAATTCTACTGATTCCAACCCAATTTCAAGACTCAAACAAACCACCTGTCAGCAAACAGAGCTATTCATTAGGCATAACCCAATGGTGCTGATTGCTTTGGCCCTGACCCCAGCTGTTTGTTTACTCAGGGCATGGTTGCCAGTGGGAGGCAGGAGGGTGGAGAGGAATAATTTGAATTCCGCAGACTGGAGATGTGGTGAAGGGTGCAGCCACCCTCTATTCCCTCCACCTAAAACCCACACAAACAGCCAGTCAGTTTCTGTGAGATGGGCTCCTGACACACAGACGGCCCACTGCCTGCCTGTGCAGTTACAGAGAAGGATGTGTTGATACAGCTGGGGGAGGCAGAGGTGCCGAGAAGTCAAGTGACTTGACCGGGGTCATAGGACCTCTCTCAGCCACACACAAACATACACGTAATTTCTTATGCACAGACCTAGAACTCTCCCTTAAACTGAGATGCAAACATTGCCCATCATCTTTTTTGATGGGACTAATTTCTTTAAGCTTTGGCCAGGAATGTGTTCATGAAGCTCACTCAGAATACCCGTTTGTCCTTTCTCTGTGGGATTATACAGTACTAACACTTCAACATAGCCGCACTTTTAGTCCAACTTGGGTTTCATCTTTTCTTGTAATGATAGCTGACCTAAACATTTTCTAGAGCCAACAACACCTAAGGAGAGTAGACCAGAAGAAAGCTGTTTTGTTTCTTCTCACTGAGACTTCCTTAACTTTATCATTTGTACCATACGAGATGTGTTGCATGGTGAATCATGAGCTTATAATCTACAGAGGCTGTTCCAGCTCCTGGCACACAATTTTATTCTAAAACCAATTAACTTCAAAAACGTTATGGGTTGAACAGAGGAAATTCCTGTGCTAATTTTGCTTCTTAGTGTCATCACTTATACCTTAAGCAATTCAGGCAGCCTCCCGGGCCACCTCAGGATGAACCTGACTCTGTCTTCATCTTCTTTCTCAGTGAGATTTTGTTGAAGTGACTATATGTAACTTTTCAGACAGCAAAAGAGCGTGTTTCCGCCCTATGAGTCAGCCTGGCAAAGCCCAGCTGTTTTTAATACAAACTCTGAGCAGTCCCTAAAGAAGATTGATGAACCTTGTTATATGTGTCCAGACAAATGGTAACAAAGAATACTCTCAGCTATGCCAGACAACACACACACTCTATTGACAGGGGTGATGTCCGAGTTAATCATTAGATGAATAAACGAGAAGCCATATGCAAACATTTAGGCCTATATGATGGAAACATTTTTGAAACGTTGCTTATTTTGTTCTCAACATAGAAAAAGTAGAATAATTTTTACTCAAAATTAAAAAACCCCAAAGGTTTTTACATCTTATATTAAATATAGTAAGAAAATGAGGCAACGGATTACTGGTACTTTGATACAACACATCTCAATTTGTGCTATTTCACTCCTGTTGTTAAGATAAGGTAAAAAAAAATGGGCCAAAAGTAATTAACTTGTCAAAATATATACCTAAACCTGTTCTATGTCCATTGGATTATTAGACCAGTGTTTGATGCTAGCCTTATATCTGTTTATCTCTGAAAATTTAGAAAGATTTTAATTACATGATCAAATTTTACCCTAACCAGAGAATACAAGTAAGGTTTTTAATGCCCATTTCAACAACACAAAGGTGTGTAATTTTTGACATTTAGACATGAAGCTGAAAAATGTTTTAAAATGCTCAGTGTCGCAGTGGGTAGCACTGCTGCCTTGCAGCAAAAAGGTTCCGGGTTTGATTCCCAGCCTGGGGTCTTTCTGCATGGAGTTTGCATGTTCTCCCTAAACATGTGTGGGTTCTCACCGGGTACTCTGGCTTCCTCCCACAGTCTAAAAACATGACTGTTAGGTTAATTGGCTCCTTAGGTGTGAGTGTGTGTGTGTCAATGGTTGTTTGTCTCTATGTTGCCCTGTGATGGACTGGCAACCTGTCCAGGGTGTACCCCGCCTCTTGCCCGTAGACAGCTGGAGATAGGCACCAGCACCCCTTGCGACCCTGCTTGGGATTAAGCATGTTAGAAAATGGATGGATGAAAATGTTACATACTTATGTGGATTAATGTCTTAAGATATCATTAATTTTATCACTAAGCTTCTTCTACATAGTGTTTCATTTGGAGTAAGCCAATCAGAAAACAAACATAGGTTATTGAGAAATATAAATTATCAAAATACTGTAAAAAAGATCTCCAAACGGGGAATATTGCAGAAAAATGCCAGGACATGATGCTTTGATTGCAATATAAAATTCCCACAGATGAGCTATTTTAAAAGATAATAATCCTTTCAGACTGTATTATCATAAATTGAGATACCTGACTCATCTCCCATCAGAAAAAAATATTAAAAAGTAGTACTTAGAAAACAAATACATTTCCATATAAATACAAAAGTGTTTTAAACCCACTACAGCCCTACAATCTCAAATTTCAGTCACGAAAAATGTGTAATGAGTCTAGCTTTTTTTGTATGTATTTGTGAGTTTGTTTTTTCGTTAAAATTTTTTTGTGCAAATTATTTATTTCTCTTGTTTTGCTGAATTTAATAAATTGTATTTTTTAGTGCCTGATATTTTTATTCAGAGGACTGAATAATTTGTCGTTATTTTAAAATGTGGCCACTTATCTGGTGTTACTTATTTTACAAATTCCTAATTTTACAACTAAATTATCCTGTAAGTGTTATCTTGTCAAGTATTCTGTACCAGTTTGGAGGCATTTTTATTTAGTTGTAAACTGCAAACATTTGGTGTAGTCTGTGTATCAAACAAACATCTCACGGTAAGAGAGCTAAAAGGGCCAAAGCTGTCAGCAAAGCCTTTTGTCTCTGTTTTTACTTTTTGTTTTCAAGCAAGGCAGCTGTTTTTGATCACCATTCCCATCTGTGAAACACAACATAACTGACTTTGTGTGCGCGGGAAGTGCTGGCACCAGGCAGTGGGCACTGCAGGGGCCTCTGGTCTTATCAGTCACCAGGTCATATGGCAGACTGACAGGGCACACAGAGGCAGGAATGCACTGGGACAGAAGTGGGCAGTCAAAGTGGGGGAAGGAGAGGGGACTTCTCCATAACCTTCGGTGAGGGTTTGTTCTCCCAAAGGAGTCCTGCTGTGCTAAAAAGGCATGGAAAAGGGAGATAACGATTGCAGAGGATGAATAGATGTGAGAAAAAGCAGAAACAGAATAACAATTTATGGCAGTTATATCTACCCCTGGTTTCTCACAGTTGTTCACAGCCAAATAAGGTTTAACAACATGTATGAAAAACAGTAACACAACAGAGAATGTAAAGATGAATATACTATTATAGAGACATAGTCCAAGCAAAGTATATAATTTCACAAAAAAAAAAAAAAAAAAAAAAACAATTATCCACATTTACATATAAATTACTCTCAGTTGTTTGTAGTGTGCATATTTTAGTGGCACAGCCTGGTTCTCCTCTGGTCTCACTCGTTTTCTTCGAGTGCCTGCAATTCCTCATACTGCTGCTCTAGCAAAAAGGAAAGCCCAAAGGGAGCCACCACTGTAATGCTAAACTGAACTGCTTTCCACTGTATGTCTGGTACCAGCACATACACTCTGACTTAACTGCATATTCCTGGTTTTAATCTTACTACTTAATAAATGCACCAGCCTCCTTATTAAATTAGAGCCTCGTTATGAGCTATTTCAGCAGTAGTCTGCTGAAGGGTGATTTATGGTATGGCAGGATGGATTAACTCTCTGCCTGGTTACCTGAAAATATTTGGTGTATGACTTACATTTGAAACCACATCAGGCAGGTGTAGTAGATAAGTGATGGTGTGCATGGAGAGGAAAGAAAAGATATGAAGTGGAATCATGGAAAAAAGAGAGAACAGTGGACGAAAAGGGAGAATGCAAGCCAGGAAGATGGGGAGAGCAAACTAAATTTTAAGGAATTGTGGGAAATATTATGCAAAATGTAGCAGAACGTTATGTGTTAATAAGCAGTGTATGAAGAGATTGTCTCAGAGGGTTTGTGGCACAGGGGCTCTGGAGTTTCCTGCTCAGGATGTCAGTAAGGAAAGGCCACACCGTGTTTGTCTGGGCTGAGGCCTACTTCTCATTGCAACTGTATCTCCTCCTTTTTTTCCTTCAACACCATACAAATGTCAGTGCTTCCTAAAGACAGAAATTTGTGTAAAATCTAGACATAATATTTTCTTTCAGTAAGATAAATGAAGTTTTGTAAGAGAAGGGAACTTTTTTTTCTACACAAATATATTATGGTTGATTTTTTTATTGATCTCACAGTGGAGAAATTGTTATTTTTATTATTATTAAAACAACAAAAAAAGGAGAGCAAACATTTCTGTAAATAACAGGAGGTGAACAAGGGTACAACAAAGTTGTTTTCTTTTATACTCCTGAACTTTTGATCTTCATCTGTCAAGTAGCATGCTAGATTTGGAAATGTTGGCAACCCTCTTGATGACTTAAATTCATGTTCTTGGTCTACATTTTCCCATTTGCTCCCATTAGCTGTAAAGAAAAATGACTTTTAACATTAATTTCTGTGTCCCATTCAGAAGAATTGAAAAAGAGAGAACCAGTCAGTAAAATGGTACACATAATACTACTTTGTACTACTTCGTATTTTTTTCTGTTTTAAAGGGTTTTAAAAGCTTGTATTACAGGGTTATACAAGCGTTTAACCCATATCACCGAACACTGTGATCATTGATAAGCAGCATAGGAGAGCCTTCTGATTGACGTGACCATAATGACAGAAACATGAGCAAAAAATAACACGAGAAATTGCAGAAATAAGTGCCCGTTGTCATTGGGGCATTAAGGGCATTTACCCCTCGACTGGAAATTTAGCTCCAACAGATACCTGGAGAAACATCAGAGATCTAAGTCCAGAAAAGCACAGTTCTAGGGACAGCTAAGATACTGTGAAGAACTCTCAAGCTCCCAGGCCTCTGATAGAGGACCTGAACTTTAGATGAAGGATCCACCCACCCTGCCCTGGTGGGTGAGCCTTGGTATGGGGCCCCCCACTTCTGTCAGTAAGTCCCAGGGCAATGGTATCTACAGTGTAGGTTGTCACCATCAGTGGGTTTGTGAATGGGCTTAACTTTGTAGTTCCCCAACTTGAAAGGCACCAAATAGGCTTTTTGTTTGTTTGTTTTTTTGTTTTGTTAGAATTGTTAGATCTAGTTTAAATAATCAAACTCCATGCAGAAAGAGATCAAACCTATGACCCAATACTACAGATTGCCTTACCATGCAGTTCTCTGGTTAATCTGTGCATTGTTGTGCTATGCTGCCAGTTGTTTTTGCCGTCAGTGTTTGAGGGGTTAAAATGGAGAGATCATAAGTTTGTTTTTTTTTCTCCAGTGATTTATTGTCATTACACTGTCACAAGTACATTGCAACGAATTCACTCTCTGCATTTAACCCATCCCCTTGGGGAGCAGTGGGCTGACATTGTGTGGCACCTGGGGAGCAGTGTGGGGTTAAGGGTATTTTGTGCAGGGACCCAGAGTGGAAGTCTGTGGGAGTGGGTTTCAAACTCACAACCTCAGCATTTCAAGCTCTATGCCCTAACAACTAGGCCAACCACTCTCCCAGTTATTTAAGCTTCGTACAGTTTATACTTTATATATTATATTATTGCTATAGGTAAAATGTGTTTGTGATAATGTAAAAAAAAAAAAATGGTTTCTTTAGGGACACCCCAAAGTAATGGATCTGTATTTACATCTAGGCATTTATTTTGCTCAACTTTTTGGATACTCTTCTAAATAAATCCCCTTTAAAAGATAACTCAGTCACCCACTTGGATGATTCTATGAGGATTGTGGAAGTATATAAGGTGGAAACAATTAAGTGGTGTCCCTTGCAATAAATCACTCAAAACTGACCTGTATAGGCATCAGGATATTGACTCATTACTGTTTGTTTAGGGCAGAAGGTCAGAAGATAGAAGCAGATAAGTTCCAAAAAAGTAAAGTCAAGTAAATTCATTTGTGCTCCCCGCAAAAATGCTAGCATATAGTTAGGTTTAGTGAAAGTTTAGTCCCAGCCAGAGAAGTCTATCTTTGCCTTCTTGTGTCTTTTTCAACAATAAACAAGTGAACTTAAATGTCTGCCCTTCGTTCTATGGAATTCCAGCCATTCCCGTTAAGTCCCATTTTCCTGCTCACTAATGTAATCAGAGGGAAACAGAGTCAGCTTTCCAACGCCACTACCTCCAGATAAGACTCATTTATCACAGTCGTTCCCCTTTGGGTCACTCCATTCTGGTCTGACCAGATTGAGTCCCAGACCCTGTCAAATCACTGAACCAGTCTCCACAAGAACAAGGTGCAGTGATGTCTAAGGTCAGGCTTTAGAGTATTAAGTAATGGTAGCAAGAATAAATAAAAGAGTTAATGCTGTCAAAGTATGTTACTATAGGTTCTCTGTGGCCAGTGTGACTTGTGATCTCACTCGATTAAAAATTGCTGTGAATTTTGATCTGTACTGGCCTAATTACATGTCCAGATTCTGAGCAATGTTTCGAAAAACTTTTTTCCCTATTTGAAGCAATTCCAAATGGAAAATTGTCTCACTTCTAATCTCTTAGGAAGTGCATTTCCTACTGAAAAAGATATGTCTTCCCTACAATTTTGTAACATTTTTCAAGGAAAACCTCAGTTGTTTTGGATCAGTCTGTTGTCTTATAGCAAGGTGTAGCAAGGTGCCATATTTCTCTTGTTCTTTACGTGTACATGCAAGAACAAAAAAACATGAATGCATGGGTGAACTGCCACCTATACTTAAGCACATGCATCATGTGCAAGGATCAGGAAGAGCGAATTTAAATCAGAGTGGTCTGTGTTTGTACTTTACAATCCTTGATTAAGTGAAATACGTTTCTGCTTCTTAAAATGTTGTGGTAAATCCTAATCCTTTGACTTCTTTAGTTCAAGAACAGGATAGCTTTTATTTAACTCATCTTTGAAAAAAGACTATATTACAGCAGGTTGAATCTGAAAAGGCTGTTTGTATTTCATGTGTAAAGCATGGGTGTTTTTTTTAACCTCAATGCATGGAAATTCTAAAAACCTTGGCGTGAATTCAGGAAAACATTATCTGTGGTAGTGAAGGGAGCACTGACTGCCAACTTCCAGTGGTGACTGTAGGTAATTTCTTTAGTAAAGCCTAAAAAAGTTACTTGCTAAAGCGTTCCATGTTTGCTTACACCCGACATTCGACTTTTACAGCAGGAGATTCCAATTGCCTATGATTATTTAGCTAAAAACAGAGTCTAAGGTAAAGCTGTGGCTGTCATATTTCCCAGAACTAGAACAGCCTCAGGTCACAATAACAACAACAATAAGTAACCAATGTATTGAAAATAAATATGATAGGTTTTAGAGTGTGTGACCAGGGCATCAGTTCTTGTACTGAGATGAAACTTTTGAATTCTTATCTATAAAATTAGAAAATAAAAATTACACAATAATTAACATGGAGAGTTAAATGCACTTCAAATTCAATTACATTAACATTTTTAACAGTTGTTCAAAATAGCACAATACTGCTTAAAGAAACAGATCTAGAAAGAGTTTCCATGCCTAGAGACAGACACCCCCTTTACTATCTTTTACACAAGTTACAACCAATAGTCTGCCACATCCTCAGAGGCAAAAGCCCTTGCACAAATCAATCAATTGAAAGAGGCAGATACCTGGCTGAGAATCAGCATTGGAGATGAGTGTAAGATAAACCATTAAATATTTCAACGAGTGCTGTCAGTGGTGCACAGTAGGCTGACTGATTTCAGACAGCAAATATCAAAAAGGGAAACACTACAGACAGGTAAAAAGCCAGAATACCCAAGCATCACCCCCTGTCCCCTCCTGACACTGAAATGGTATGGAAAAGTAGGATTATTTTGGTTAAATTGGTTGTTTTTAATGTTGAGCCATTAATATAATAAAATTATGATATTTTTGAGAAATACAAACAGTTGGGAAAGAAAAGAATATTTTAGTTTTATAAGTACATAAGCTGCACCATTGTCTCAGATATAGAAATTATCATATTTTTTCAAATTATCATATATTTTTTTAATTATTATTAATTAAAATTAATCCTCAACAAAAATATAATTAGATAATTTTGATTAGATTATACGCAGTAGTCTAGTTGTAAAAAAAATAAAGGAGGGGGATGGTGGTATGTGGAAGCATTCATAGCCATATAAGTAATATAGCCTATTAACCTCAGGCAATATGCATGATATGGTTGTTACATGTCAGGTATGCCGGTCAATGACCTCGACCAAGGCACCTTACAGTAGAACTGCAGTCAGTCCCTGGACTGGCATGGCTATCACTGGCCCCTACATAGTTAAGGACAAATGCAGAGGACAAATTTCCCACTGGGATCAGCTTCATAGTCATGGTAGGCCACTTCTTTGATTTTATTTATTTTATTACTACCAATCCCACAGCCCACCAAATGTAAAAATGGCAATATTACTATCATTTCTGTTAATATATAGTGGAAATTTACACATTCAGTAATACAATGTCACAGGCGATGGTATGGGGGATGGTCATCTAAGAAGGGTAATGATTTTTAAGATTTTTTTAAGAAGGGCGATGCCATCCCCCCTCGTCCCCCTCAACTGGAGTACAGTACAGATTATACATAAATTAACAATGATTTAATTTACCAGTAAATGTGGTTATTTTTAAAACAGTTTTTGGAACTAGGTTTGAAATAACTACAAGTAAATGTAATTCCATTAGGTAAAATGTCTCACTATATATCAAGCTTTTAACTAAAAAGAGTATTTAGCAATAGCTCTTGATGCAATAGTAATATATATAACCACAGATAACCACACTTACAGTATATAGGATAAAATTTATTTAGAAAATATTTCCCTATTACAAGTAATTATTCTGTGAACGTACCTGCTCCCGAGAGGGAACGCCTATTAAAACATGTGCAAGAGCATGTACAAGCCTATTTCTCCTTATGCTGTTTGATTCGCTCATATAAGCTTACTTTCCAAAAGAGGATTTGAAATGTTTCCACTATGTCATACTTACCGCCGGTAAATGAAAATATATTTACGACAAGGAAACATGTAAAAAAGTGTTAAAAAAACACAACCCTCTTTAAAATCTGGATAGACTTTGTGCTCACAATTGCTCTCCACATATTGAAAATAGGTATCTTTCAGCACTTTGTACTGCTTCTCTCCCTAATTTCATCTCAAAATTTTGCAGAAAGATTAGAGTCAGAGAGGAGATGGACCAGAGGGCAACAGCAGGTAAGATCAAGCAGGTCAACAGATGATCTTTACAGGTAAGGATATCCAGAAAATATCTATTGCAGGGAGAAACCAGGCAGGAATTAGGAAAAGGCTTTTACAGATATTTTACAGGACAGGTGAAACTGAATACCAGAGATGGATAAATAACTCTAAAAAAAATATCCCCTCTGAGTTCATAGTTATACCCCTGGAGACTGCTTTGTGAACAATATTTGAGGGAAATGGTCATATTCTGTATATGGAAAAGATTTAAATTTTTGAGGGCATCTCATTAAAAATGGGAGCAAAACCAAAAGTGTTGCGTTTATATTTTTGTTGAGTGCAGTTTTGATTCTGGCAATTATATTATTGTCTTTATGATTATTATTGTTGTTATTTATCTAAACATCATTCAACCAAAACATTAGATTTAGTTGAATGATGATTTTTAGATTTTTAGATCTCAAAATGAAAATAAACATAATATGAAAAAAGTATATATATATATCTTTTTTATTAATTTAAAAAACATTTGTGGCAGGTGGATTTCACAATTAGCCTGCCACAGTGGCTGGTGGCAAAAAAGGTTAACTTCAGGCCCTGATTACCTCAGTAGCACACTCTTAAAATCTGATGTGGCTGTGAGATAAAGAGAGAAAATTGTTAATAAGTTATTAATAATTTTAAACCAGGAAACGTAACCAAATATGTATAAGTTAAATGAATAAAGCAAACTGTGATTTTAACTTTGTAAAAGAAACGTTGCTTTTGTCATCAAAACAGATCAACGCCACTTGGCCTTTGCAGAAAGTAACTATACTGTACATATATTCCACAATATCCACCATACACCAATTAAAGCTTTTTACATAAAAAATATTGATTAAAACTGGTTGATCACCCAGAGAGAGTAAAAAATAGACAATGTGACATTTTACAGTAATGTGATGAGGATTGGCCCTAGGTCTCCGAGTGGAGTAAGGTGGCCAGTTGAAAATGGGTAAGACTGCATTTCATCTTGGGTATGAAAAGAATAAGAGAAAGAGAGAAGCAGGGAGCAGATGGACAGTAGTGAACCAGGAGAGCTAGTAGTTGAGCCAAAAGAGACCAGAGAGGTGAGAGAGCGCAGATGACAGGAGCTTCCTCTGGGTCTGGTGCCTGTTTTCCAAAGGAAGTGCAAAAGCCTAATCTGTGGCCCCCAGAGGAGAGGGACCTGTTGGCTCCTGCTTATTGTCTACTTTATCACCTCCTACTTTAGATGGGCTTTCTCCATATAGACAAATACATATCACTAAAAAACATTCTGCTTGAATGAATTACATATCTTTAAAATAAGATATGTATAAAAACTGTAGGCTTTGTGAAATGCATTTAATTTGCATTCAAGGGGCAATAAAAATGAACACCAGAACCACACCTGTCCTTTATTGAGTGTATCCTTTACAGATTTTGAACTGTGTCAAGGTAAAGTCAATTAGGTAAAACAGTGAGGTCAGGAAGTCAATTCTACCACAAGAGCCACACTTTGTCAGGCTGTCACTTAATAATTAACAGCCGAGAAAGTACATGCAAAAACACAGCTACTTGTCCACACAGTTATGTATCCATCCTTCAGAAAAGGTTGCACTAACTTAGATGTATTTCAATGTTTAACACACCTCACACATGGCTTTGCTTTAAAGGAAATTTAAGCTGCCCATTGACATACAAAACCAGATTTGCAAAATCAAATGTACACTATTAAGAAAAAAAAATACTGTTCTTTTAGCTTATTATTTTTCTCACTAACTGGACTCTTATACATGTGGTTTACTCTTTTTCTAGAGTGAAGTTTGCCCAAAACTTGCACAGAAGTATTGCATCAGATTCCTTACAACCTTCCTCCCTCCCTCCCTCTCCTCCTCATTCTATTTTGGAGCTGTCACACACCCTTGCTCTTTTGTTCCCACTGATTAGCTGGGGTGCTTTAGGAACTTGGCCACACAGCAGGGATGTCCGATGACTGGGACTCTTCCTCGGAGGGTTGCCAAGACATCCAGGTGCTTGTATGGACAAACACACAGAGACACATTTCCTCAACCCTCTATCTTCACCTGCAGGTGGGGACTTTACCTCCTGTTAGTTCTATTATGAGCACTAGTGGTATGATTGTAGTTGTTACACCTATCATACCTACTTATCATTTGTTGAATACTTTTACTTCAGCCGCAAAATCTGCTTTACTGGTTTTCAAGTACCTTAAATATATTTAAAGATAAAATGGAACATAAGAATGAACCAGGTACTGTATTTAATAGTCTACTTTTCATATATTTGATTTTACATTTTGATTATAATTACTCATTAGTGTAGGTTTTAGGGTTGACTTGCAACATGTGTGAACGTTTTCAGTTAAACTGTGTAGGTTTCGAAGCCTAAGAAAAAAAATTACATACTTTATTTTACTATCCTATAAGTTATATCTGTCACAACAAGGAGAAAATCCTCCTCAGTAAGGAAATCCAAAAGTCACGTAGAAAAACATTGCCATCCCATATGTTGCTGGAGTCTCCTAAAAACTAAAGAGTATTTTCTCCAAACACAAAATCCCAGTACATTTCAAACCTAACAAAACCCTTAGACAGAGGCTAGTAGGCATGTCTCACCTCTAGCTACAACAGTTCCAGTTCCTGTGGGGCTTTGAACTTTTGGTGTCACCAGTGTCTCCGAATGTGCCAAATTATGCCAAATGTTTTTACTCAACTATTTAACCCATAGAATAACACTGAAACATTTTGATGACCACAAAACATTTATGAAGCAAGTATTTTCCACTTTTTTTTCAGAATCAAGTTATATTACAAGATGTAACATTAATAAGCCTACAATAACATCAAAGTCTATAAAAAGTAAAATAAAAAGTGAAACTAATGCTTTTCAAGCTAAAATAAGCCCCTGTGCCTTTTCTGAGCTGTATTTTGTCTTTTAGCCTTAGGCATTTTAATAAAACAAAATCAGCATCCAAACTTAAAAAGAATAGGACCGCTGTTATTATTCAGGTTCGAGCTGTATGCATTGATCCAGTCACAGGTCTGTGTTTCACTCTTAGGCAAGCCGGTAACACGGCTCTGCTTTATGCAACCCAGCTATGTCTATCCTTGTTTGAAACCTTGTTTCATTGGCTACAATGCCAAACAGCCCAAGTGGTCTTAACCAATAACAGCAGGACTCTATGAGGCATAATATTGTTCTACTCGGTGCATAATTTCAATAATAAGGAAACAAACAGTAAAAGAAAAAAAGCAAACACCTTAGGTAAACAACAGAGGAAATAAGTATTACAGTAGGATGTAAATATTAGCAAGATTTTAAGCATTAGCTATGATTACCGAACTTTTCTTCCTAACAACAACCGGAAATAATGTGTCAACTTTTAATCTGTGGACTCTTATGGACAAACGGAGTATAAACAATTGAAGGTTGGATTTATGGATGCCTTCAAAGGTATGTTGTGCCTGCCTTGTAATGTTTACATTTTGACATGTTGCTATATCTGTATTATACATGCTTTGGTGCTTGCTGCGTCCATAGAATGAACTTGGTGGTTGAATTGTGAAGAACCTAAGCTTTCCAACAATGTCTAACATGTCTACATTGGTAAAAATTTTATTGTTGTAATTTTCATGCATTCTGAGTTATTAGTTGTAAACCCTTTGAAACGGTTCATAAGCGAATGGCGGATTTGAGAGGTTAAAGCATCTGGGATGAGAATATGCATTTTTATGTCTGATTAGATGATCTTCAACTGGAAAAGGTGAAAAAGTTAGATTCAGTTTAATTAATTTAATTTATATAGCATATATCATCTCGAGGCACTTAACAGAAACAAAAAAGTCAGATTATTGAAAATCTTCTACCAAGGAAGACAAACTGATTGCATCAGTCATTGACTTGCAAGACATGCTCCTTCTGGATGTGCTGGTGGTAATTATTTTTGCTTGCATTTTGTTGTTGACGTTTCAGCAATGAAGGGGGATCAAGGAGCAGACATACAAAAAGAAGAAGATATACATAAATTAACTGTTAACTTGCTTTACAGGGGGCCCTGTCCAGGAAAGACACGGCCAGGCAGACAAGCTCATAGACAGTTGTTATTGGGTTCTGTGCAGCTAAGATACTGCACAGAACCCTCAAACTCCCAGGCCTCTGGTAGAGTACCCGAGCTTGA
>NW_015150730.1:725925-739411 GCF_000732505.1 Cyprinodon variegatus
TCCAGTGGATATTTTTTTTTTATTTTTACGGAATGACTATGACCTGGATGACTGGGAACCTTCATCAGCATGTGTGTGTCTTAATGTGTATGCATGTGGGTTTGTTTGAGCTACAACTAGGGGTAGTGCATTGTCATATTTCCCCCATTGTGGGGGCGTACAGGTCCAAAATGGTCAGAATGGGGACCTTCAACAGGTGTTCAAATGGTAAAGTTTTCTTCTTTGAGTTGGGGTTTGGTTTAGGACAATGGTGTGAATTCAGTTTAGGTTAGTGTTAGCACTCATGTTTTTATTACGTTGTGGGGTCAATGTTGCTGCTATATGCCACATTTTGGCAACATAGATATGTTTGAGGGCCAACGACTGGTCCCCACAAATGAGCGTTTATGTGTGTGTGTGCGCGCTTGTCTGTGCCAGAAGAGGGAGACAGAAATTCTGCATAGCACTAAGTCAGGTCACACTGCAGATTAAATCCTTCTAACATTAAATATGACATAAAATGTATTATTTCTAGAAACCGGGCCCACTTCAGAAATAAACCTGTTCACAGTTGCTGTTTTCTCTCCTGTGGAGGAAGGTCAGACAGGTCGAGAACCAGTAGCAAAACAGATGCAACAATCCTAACAGTAAGATCACCTTCAAGTCTCCAAACGATCTCTTCCACATTTGCGGTAGAGTGCTCTTCTTCCCTCTCCCTTACCAACATGAACTTAGATTCCTGCAGTGAATGTCAGCCCTTTTCTTACTCTCAAGCGATGCATCAAACAGAATAGAGAACGGACCTCAGCCGCTTTCAAAAGGATCCTCTAATCCAGCATTCTTAACTCGATTACCAAGTGTCAAGAGGGATCAGAGAGACTCTCTCACCTGTCATCTCTCACAGCGGCAGGACACAACTCTGAGAAATGAAATCCTGCCAGACGCGATTGGAAAGCAGACAGACGGGAGACAGCACATGAGGAACAGAGACACTGGAGATAGCATAAAGTAATGCTTCATATATTTAAAGATTAGAGAGGAATCACGTCTGACAGGGTTTATTGGATGTATTGCATATTTGTTCAAACAATATTATGTTTTTTTTACTGTTCTTTCATGATTTTGTAGAAAATTCTACTTTCAGAAAAAAACAAGAGACAATTTAGCATTATTTGCAAATTTACACAATGGTCGATCTGGGTAAAGATGTTTTTTTTAAATGGATATTGTGGGAGCCATAGACAACAAAGTCAGACTAATCTTCTCCGGTAAAATTAACAACAGACTGTAAGCAGAAGAGCAAATATAGTATCACTTTATCAGTTAAAACTCCCTTTATGTGCCTTGTCTCTATAGTGCTTAATATGATTATGAAGACATTGGAGGAGGATATGAAGGCATATTGTACTATTTAACATCTTCATTTTTGTCCCAATGCACCATAATTTCAACCTAATTGCAAACTATAGGATTTATGTGTTCCTGAGTAAAATGAGAGATATGTGAATTCAACCTTAGCCCTGCTAGAATGATTTGATGCATCTCCCACTCTTCCTTTCACTTGTTCCTGCCTGCCACGTTGTGTGAAGGCAGGAAGGCACAGGATTCACCAGTGGCTCATTAAAGGCCATTAAGAGGCAGAGTGCAGACAGGATGCCAGTAGTGAATAGAGGAAAAGCAAGGCAGGGCAGAGGACAGTGTTACACTTTCTGTCCCCTCAGCCGCACCCACCTTTGCTGCCTCACACTCTCTCTCTGTTATCTACTCTGCACAGCACTTCCTATGGCCCCACACATATTACAGATTTACCCTGCTTTTAGGTCTGCCAACTTACGTCTCACACCCCCTCTGACCTGAGTGTGTGATGAACAGTCCTGGCGATAACACATTTTTCACTTTGCTGCTCTCCCTATCTCTTTGTCTGACACGTTGCTTCTTGTTCACTCCCCTTGTTTTCACATCTTTTTGACCTTTCCTACCTCAGACCCGCTGCCTCTTGTAAGACCAGTCATCTTTTTTGGCACAGTACATTCAGTGATGGATTAGGGTTGTGAAAGCCAATATAGGGATGGAAGTCCAGTACAGAAGCCGACTCACTGTCTGGGACCTCTAGGTCACTCACATGTTTAAAAAAAAAAGGTCTACTGACTTGGGATTGTGGCCCTGTGGCGTCAAACACGAGGCCCTGAGACAACTGTTATCTGCAGTACTAACTGGGAATTATGTATAGATCAGGTAATGCCGTAGACATTTTCCACTCCAGAAATCTATGCTTTAACTTATTTTTACAAAGTCAATCAAAGTCAAAATAAATAAATCAGTAGAATAATAGATTAATAAATATTTCATAAATATTTACATTTTCAATAAAATACCTACATTTCTAGTAACAATAGTTAAATATTAAAAGCATAATTTGATATATTTCATGTATATTGTTTGCATGATATGGGGGAACAAGTCTTATTTAAGGGGGAAACCAAAGTTTGCTGCCACGGGTTGATGGGGTGTTACTTTTGAGGGTTGGTACCTGTTGATACAGTAGGTAGTTTTCGGGAGCAAGCTAGCAGGCAGACACCTCGTTGGTTCCTAGGGCAGATGAATCAGCGAGGTGTCGGAATAAGATTTGAAAAAGTGCATAGTGCATTGAACGGAAGATTTCTAATATCTCTCAAGGGAAAGTGGCCAATGAGGTACATTTGTGTTTATTTCATTGTTAGCTGTTGTTTGTTTCACTGTCAAGATGTAACGTAACAGATTTCTGGTGAGTCGTTTATGTATGGTCGTGTTGTTCCTTAGATGTCTTTACGTGGATATTAATTTTTTTATTTGCTTTCCTGCCTGTATGTTTAAGCAGTTCTCATGGCACACAATTGCTTCTTATGTGATTAAAGCCCGTAACTAAAATAACTACTTGGTTTTGTGATTTTGACTTGAGAGGGAATTACAACAATAGCTACTTTTTGGTGAAATTGAATCAAAGCAAGCTTTAAAAAAGCAATGTCAAAAATCTATGCTACGAATTCTAAGCAGTTAAACAGAAACCAGAGACTTCACATTTTGGCCGTTTCTCAATTCACAAGAACGTGAATTGCCAAGTACGTTCTTGAGAAGAACACAGGAAAGTCTGGACTCGGGGAGAACGGGAGCACGCAGCATAGATATGGATCAATTAGAACAGAAGCATACTTGTGACGTCACTACACCCTCAGCTACTCTGGAGCTGCATTTCACCTCTTGTTATTAATAGTCTCTAGATAACAATAGGTTATGACTTTTTTCATTTAGTGGGGGAATAGTAAATAACACAGTCAGATAAACACAAATCAATTGCTGATGACGTTTCACGAGTACACAAGCATATGAGAACGCACAAGTATGCATTTTGAGAAACGGCCTTTGTCTTATTACAATTCCAAACTTCAACTGAACACGGTGTTAATTGTTGGTGATCAGGACCAAAATGCAGAGGTACTCATAGAAGCCACTAGATGATAATTTAATTAAGCATATATAAATAAAACAGAAATCCGGCATGGCGGCAGATAATACACTGAAGAATCCAGTGGGGACTAAAACAAAAAAGACAATTTAAACATGGTGAAATTTGAAAAGTAAAAAAGCCTGGCTAAAGAAGAAAATAACTAGATACCAGGAAGAACCAGAAAAAATTACCACAACAGAATCTCGTAGAAATGTCTTAAGCTAAGAAATATACTAACTAAAAACACTAAGTAGTATTCAGGAGTAAATAATCTGCAGAACACATAGCAGTAACCAAACAAAATTATTAACACAACACAAAATAACTAAATACTGTAACAGAATAAAGATAGACCAAAACACCAAATTCCTAAAGTAATAACTTTAAACCAAACAAGGAAATTAACCAAACCATAAAGCAGAAACTCAAAAAGAAAGCAAAACTCAAATGTAACAACACAATAAATAAAAACAAACTCAAAAGTACTCATATCATGACACTGGGCTATGAGGCCAACACAATCTCTTACAAATAGTTGAGTGGATTGAAATAATAGATTTCTCTTTTTTCATCAGAACAACTTAAACAGTTACAGCATTGCTGTTTTACAAGCATTACACCTTTGATGTAGGTCTCTATCACCTTTGGGCATAGAGATATTTCCTCATTCTTATTTGCAAAAGACCTCAAACTCAGACTAAATGGAGGCCCATTCAACAGAAATGTGAAATCAACCTTAAAGTCCTTTCACAGAGTCTTGATTGAATTTAGATCCAGGCTTTTTAAGCACATAATTTGATTGAAAAGATTTAATCAAAATAATCCAATAGAACCCCTGATGGTGCTGTTATTTACCCTAAAATGTTTTGCTACTGAAGGAAACCCCACAACATAATACAGCCCTTATCATGCATTAACATATGGATAATCATTTACAGGTCATGCTAATTTTCTGCCCCGAAATAAATTTTAAAGATGCTTGTTCTACCTCTTATATTGCTTGTACCAAACAGCAAAAGGAGGCCATGTATTTGGATTACGAACACATTCTCTCTCTGTAGCTCAGCATATCTGCATTTACTCCTGAATAAATATTGGTTGCTTGGCTACTTCTCTGATGAATGCAGTTGTTCCCCACCCTGTTATATTAGATTGACAGCTATGTTTACAAGGTTTGTAGATTCCCCACATTCGTTCATCACATGTGTAAAGCTTAAAATGTTGGTTTACATTCTGAATCTGCTTTAAATGCTTCCACAATTTTTCTTCTGGCTTGTTTGTAGTGCTACATTATTTTAATGTTGCCGTTTTTTTTTCCACTAAGACCTTAACCGCACATCTGTATTTGTACAAAGATGAGATTACGCACAACAAGTGGACTCTTTTTACAAATGAGATACCATTGTAAGGCAGAGGAATTTTTTTAGAGGTTTATAATGAAGAAGGTTATGCACATAATTATACCACAGTTTATGGATTTAAAAAATAAGTAAAACATTTTACACTTAACAATAATGCTCTAATTTGTAGTTTTCTTTTCTATAAAATCCTAATAAAATACTTTGCAGTTTATGGCTGCACTATGAGAGTGTGCAAGGCTCTGTATATAGCAGGGTTCTCTTGCAGGCAGTTACAATTTCCTTCTTCAATTAAAAACATGCTTCATAATTTATGTAAGAAAAAACATTGTTGTTTTGTTTTTGCTCTGAGGATATCCGATAGCATCCTCTTCCTGCTTTTCAAAAATGCCTGAAACTTCAGCTGTATGCGGTGGTGATTGTCCAAGACTGAATAGTTGGTAGCATATAAGCATTGCTTTAGGCAATCCTCAGGCACACAAAATTTGCACAATTTAATCAAATGTGCAAACAATGTTTAATCTAAATCTAAAGTTAATGTCATGCAAGCTTACCATGCACTTTATTATGTGAAGCATAAACAGTGGACTGAGTGGCAGGAACATGGCATTATGTGCTATAATAAATGGAGTAATCAGAGTGCTACTCACATAAGGAAACACTTTCTATTGTCTTCACTTTTTATGCGCTTTCTTTTTTAGGTCAACCACATTATTGCGCCCTCTCATTGACATGTTGTAGTGCTCAACTCCCTCCTCTCTGTAATCATAAACTCTTGACATCATTGACCTCTTTAGTATTTTCAAACTCTTCTGTTTCACTTCACTCTGACACCAAGTCTTAAGAATCAAACTGGTCCGGTTTAGACAAAAAAAAAAAAAAAAGCTGGCTGAGGTGTCCCTTGCCAATAGCAAATATAAACATAGCCCTGCCATTATCTGCTGCAGTTAACCAGGATCATGTTTTCTCCCCTGTCTACTTGTGCTGCCTGTAGATGTGGCCATAGCTGCTGATATGTTTCCTCCACTCCAATTTTCTTGTTAGAAGGAGTCAGCCACTATGGTTAAAGGGACCTTTCAAAGTCTGATGGATATTATATAAATCTAATGAAGAATAAATTTATTTAAAATGCCATTTCTATACACTTTTGGTAAGATTTGCAATACTTAGAAATTGTCCACAAAAATGTTAACACAATTTCTTTAACTAAAAAAGTAAGAAAGCTAAGTAGAAGAGCTTAAACATACTTGATATTAAACTGATGTGTAAAACAATGTGCACATGCAAACAGGCTTATCCAAATATGTGTATATGTGTAGAAATATCTGTATTCAATTAGTCTAGATTGTAAGTTTGCATCTCATAGATTCATAGTATTAACATATTGTTCCATCACATTGTTGATCATCTGTCTAGGTGTTTCACTGCCATATGCTTTAATGTGTAAATAACACTTCAGCATGAGCTTCCTAATGTTGATGCGCTTAAAGCTATTGTGAGGCTCATTTGTATTCTTCAGTATTTGTAGATGTTTGACCTGTCAGAACCACTTATAGCCAGTCTTTATTTTGGCACTATAATTGATAATGAAAATGAAACAACAGTGACTAACAGTAATTCTATTAGTAATTGTCAAATAGAACACAGGTAACATCACATCACCATTTAAAAGAGCATATTTTCTATTATTTTAAAAGAACGAGAATTATTATAGTTTAATATTTAATATTAGCTACTGGCTGATTCAGCACAGCTCACAGTACTAATACATTAGTGACCATGTGTAAAGCTTGAGATTGCATACAGTACATTAACTCTTTAGTCTAAAAAAAACTTCCACAATTTTCTCAATTTACGTGTTTACATGATGGCTTGATATGATAAAACAGAGAAACTTGTTCCCAATTTCTGAATGAATGAACCTCAGAAATATGACAGCTAAGTTCCCAACCGCCTGGTTGCAAACCAGTAATAGTTTGCGGGTTTTTTAGTATCAGACTGCAGTTTAAATAACTATGGAGAATAATGAGGAAGACAAGTGTGTAAGTTCAAATGGAGAAGGTAGTGTCACCCAGCACATGGACGTGTATCTTTGACAGTCAAAACTGACAAGCCTCACCTCAAGTCTTATTTGTAAATCCCAATAATATTCCCTTGTCCATGGTATAACAAAGAGGCATTACAGAGTTTTCTAAAGGTACCGCCACCTGTGGCCAAAACAAAAAACTGCAGCACTCTTTTGCTTATTCTCTTAACTTGCCTTAATCTTTTTTTATGTTCACTTTTTTTTTTACCATAACTGGAGTTGCTATTGGCACTTCTGAGTATCTAGAATGTGTCACACTTGGATTTTTTGCTAGGTCCGACCCCTTCAACATGGACGCACTTGACGTCACATCAGCCAAACAGCGCAGCAACTACCGCTCCGATGGGTCGGCGCTGAGCTACAGATGTGTCAATCTGCTGATCAAATTATGTTTTACTCATTACGCGTCAAATTATAAGGTTATTTTAAAAAGTCATTTTTCAGTACAAACTTACATAATGTCTCTTTAAATAGCTATTTGTGTGTCAAAGACTTTGCTTCACCACACCTCATTGGTAGAGCTTCAATTTAGTGAAATAAGTGATTAAAAGAGGAGTGGATCCTTGTGAGTGTTTCTGAGTGGTTTTTGATTACCCAGTCAGGCAGGTGAGTCTGAAAATAATTTCCAGTCAGTACCTTTGTACTTTATCATATGCAACTAATCACCAGAAAAGCTTTGCTGCCACAGACTATTTTTGACATGTTAAAAAATGTATGCGAATAGCAGTTATAACCCACCAATTAGATACATAGATGAACACTGTAAATACATTTTTAACAAGTGCAGCGGAAATGTTGGCAGAGACTCTGCCCTCATCACAAAATGCAGGCTAGTTGGAAAACTTGGGCAATAAACGTTACGATGACAAGAATTAGAAAACAAAATAAAATTATGAAAAATTATAATGATACTTATTATTATGGTTATAATGTGAAACACATGTATATTTAAAACAATGTGTACTTTAAATGAGAAAATGTTCGTTGCCACAGAGCTGCCAAAGAATTCTGGGAATGGTACGACCACAATAACCATTTATTATGACAAGACAAATAAAAACATCACCCCAGAGGCATTTGTCATTGTGGTTTCCACAATCATCTCAGTATGGCTAGAGCTAGTCCCTTGTCATTCTTTCATTTCCTGTTCTTAAATAAGAAACTATGTAATCTTTGAACTACTTGTAGGGCAGTCATTCCAAACCTATTTGTCAAATGCATAAATGAATGCAATATGTTGCCTCATGGGGCTGTTTTTAATTTTTCTTTGTTGGGGAGACTTTTGCCACATGCTCAGACATTTGTTGCTGCTACTGCATCAGTAGCTGTTAGCACTAACCATTAGACATCTGGAGGGTGACATTTTTTTTTATTGGATTAAGATTTAACTGAAAAATGTAGCCACTTTTCCCCAATGGGACCTGACATACGAAAGGCTTACACAAGCGGAATAAATCAATCTGTTTGAGGTGACTAAGCTCTGAGTATAGCCCAGTATAGTCCCAGCTACTGTACAACATGCAGGTGGAGAAGAAAGACGGATGAGGCAAATACACTTTCTTCGAAGCTCTGTAATCAGTTTAAGATCTAATCAGATTGTGACAAACAAGAAACTATGAGCTATAAATGATCTCTTGAGCATAGAGTGCAAAAAGATTCTGCCAATGTGCATGCTTTTTTCATTCTTTAAAAATACTGAATTCAAGGATATTTATTTATTTTATGTTAAAAGTTATTTTAAAAATGGAAAAGAGATATGAAATATAAGTTGGCCTCAATGAAAAAAACAAACAAACTTTAAAGAGTCTGAATTCATAAAATTCAAAAAGCTATCCATTCATAGATTGTTTTGTTGTTTTTATTTAATTTTAGATATTTATGTTTTTCTACATTTTTCTTTTTTTTTCCTTTTGAAAAACTAAAAGGAAACATGTCTTTCAGGTTTGTAGAGGTTGCTTTTTCTCTATAATTCTCTACATCTAGGTGTTATAAAAAAAAAAAAACATTTTCAATATTAGAGTAGAATGATAAAAGTCTTAAAAAATAAAAATTTTAAAATTAACTTTTTATCTGTATGACTTATTTTCATCCAAATTTTACAGTCTCCCAGCTGATAGTAGAAATTAAGAGTAAAAACAGCCAGAAATACATTAATCAGCCAAATCTCACTGATTGGCATTAGATTCAGAGGCATTACTCAGCACAATTCACAGGCCTCAGCAGCTCCTATCGATACTTCTTGACATACAGATAGGTGGCAGCAGAGAGCTTTGAGGCCACAACAACTGATGCCAGTGTGGCCTGTGAAGCGTCCACTATTGCACATTTTAATTGTGCAATAGTGGACGCTTCACAGGCCACACCAGCATCAGTTGTTGTGGCCTCAAAGCTCTCACTATTGCACAATTAAGATGTGCAATAGTGGACGCTGCACAGGCCACACTGGCATCATTTGTTGTGCAGTGTCCACTATTGCATAATTAAAATGTGTCTTTTATTTCATGCCAGCTCTTTCTTGGTGACTTTTTTCAGGACAGCCACAGAGGTGACACATAAAGATAAAAAACAAGGTAAGAAAGGAGAAGGACAAACATGCTGCCAGATGACGCTGTGAGTAATTATGATAGTTATGCATGATATCTAAGGAAGGTTGTGTCCAAATCCAAATAGTACTCATGGGACTTAAGTTCAGCCACTGAAGTGATACATTTTAAAAATGGATTTATCAGCTTAATCATACATGATCTTAATTTTGCATTTGCAGCGTTGAAGACTACTCCTAGAGTGGTGTCAGCGTTTATGCTCAGGGGAGTGATTTAAGACAGCATAGCATGCTCATCATGCCCCACGTCAGACTGTTTCAGTTTGCTTTCAGAGTGTATGTAAACAAATAAAAAGCCAAAGAGTTTTTAATTAGCTGCAGGACAGAGAATGTCAGCATGTATTGTCAGTTATTACACAGTAACCAGGTATTACTCTAAATATTTGGAGTGTTGCACGGTAAAAACCTGCAGTTTGGGATCATAGGTTGTTTTTTTTCCTCTGGGGTTTGGCAGAATTGCTAAGTGCCATTTTTACAATGAAAACTGCAATTAATAAAGATCAATTTAGAAAAAAATAAATGAGGTTATGAAATCTGCCATTATTGAGCAGACCCAATCTTTATTGTGTCACTGCTCACCGTATGTCTGGAACCTTGAACAAATGTTAAGGGTTACCTATAGGTTACAGAATTTAATCCAAATCACTGAGCTGCTTTATGACAGCGACAAGTGGCGGATCATTGTTTTTTTTAGTTTTTGCGTTGTCATGTCTTCAGTTTTCGTCCAACCAAGCTTGAGGAAGTGAAGAATAGAGATCTCATGACTTTGACTTGTTTTCTTTGTGTTTTTTATTTTTTAAATATTATTTGGTTATATTGTGCCAAGCTACATAATAAATATCATGCTGCTTCTGACATTTTTATTTTAAAACACAGAAATGTATATTTTTACTGTTTCACAAATTTTTTATTTTTTTCAAAATATAGAATGAATGCATAGTATATAATGAAACATTAGAGGGGACATATACTGCATTCTTTTGTGCCTTAATAAGTAACTGCCGTTAAATAAATTGATTTTGAAGAGAATTACGCTTTTTTTTTAAAACTCTTCTCATAACCTTAAGAATCTTGCAATCTGTGCCATGAAGAGTCTTTTTTTTAACGATGTGACTGTGTGAGGGCTTTTCTGGCACCAATGGGACTATTGTTTATTTAAAGCCCGCCAAATGATCAGGCTGCAGCCCACAGCTTCCAATGCTTAAAGCTTAATAGGAAAATAACAGTATCCTCTTCTTTTGTGACAGATGATTTTAAACTTCAAATGTTTGCTACTGTTTTATTGTATTTGAATTAATTCTTTTCACTTTTGTTTTTATCTAATTCTTGCTATATAATATAAAAACTATAAAATTTGTGTCATCAGTATGTTCTTTTTATCATATAATTATCCTTTGTCTGATCACATTCTCTTTGGTTTGACGCATATAAATACTTTTTGAGAAATGTTTGTAATATTCATGTTTAGACCACCCGGAAGCTGTAGATTTTATTGGGAAAACTATATAGACCTCAGCGTTTTAATTCTATACTTGCTGATCTAGCACAGGAACAGCATTTCTTTCCATGCAAAATGTTTGAGTGTAATCTTCTGACATTTGCCTGTGTTTTTACAAAAAACAGGCACACGAATTTGAATTTGATGTGGCCTCAGGAAACACCCCAGATTGCTTTGAGCATACAGGAGCTTGTATGAGAGGTGCGTGCCTTGTTAGCGCTGCAGCGTTCATTCAAAATAACTCCAACTGTGTTACAAAGGTTTGGAATTATAGGCCTTTAGCATGTTTTGTTTTCCCTTTAAAGCAAAGCAGATTGTGTTTTAATAAATACGATAGATAGCTTCTCCATAGAAAAAATAAAGAAACAGGAAGGCTAAAATATATATTAAGTTGAGAAATGTTTTCAACTTTAATATTTCATTTTAATAATTTTTTATTAGTGCTTTTAATGCCTACTCTGAAGTAATGTGTCCTTTATATACTCTATTCTAAAGTCTTATGTGTATTAAGTATTTAGATTATCTTTAAATAATCAATCATATTCATCAATTTCATCAAATTCAGTTTATCCAAATATTAGATGGATTGTTTATATTAATGTAAAATAGCAAAATAAACTAGCAAGTGATCCTTAAAGCCTTTAGTTAATTTTTGCAGTGATTAGCTGAAAGTAAACAAAAGTGAGGAAACATACTTATATATTTGTTGCAGTTAATTATTATAGTTGTTTCTGGAAAACAAACAACAATAAGAAATTATTGCAAACAATCAATCAACATTTTGTTTTTTTGATAATCATCTAAATACAAATATTAAGCCTTTTAGTGTCATTTTTTTTTATCATCATACTCAAACCATTCAAAAACTAGAGATCATGAGGACAGTTGGTTGAATGAAATGAAATAAGAAAAGCAAAGATGAACTTATTTACTTTCCTCATGATTAAAGTCTCATTATCAACACTTTAAATAAGGGCTAATATACATTTTTCACTGATTGCTTTCATACTTTGGTATAACAGCTTATTTTGATATAACAGCTTATATTGATAAACACTACATCAATATAATACTATCTTCTCCACCTGAACAAAACTGTACATAACTAAATAAGTCTATTTATGAAATAATATAAAGAGGATTTTTGACACCTTGTGTTTTAGCTTTGTTTAAACTTTTTGTTGTATTTGATTGTCACTTGAATTAGTACAAATAAGAAATAAATCAAAGAACAGTATTTCTGATACATTAGATCTTATAATTCTAATTATATGAGTTATTATTTTTGAAAACATTAGTAAAGAAAACAAAAATAGGTTTACTAAAAGATTTAGCAAGTATGTATTTTTTAGTTTTAAATGGACACATTTGAAAAGTATTTGGTAACCTCTCTCATAGATAGCATGTATACAGTACTATGTGCAATTAAATTGTTTAAATTCTAATTCTGAATTTGATTAAATAAAAAAAATTGTTCAATGATAAAAAAAATTAATCTGGGAAGGTGTTGACACATTCTTGTGCGCAGATTCAATTTGCATGTGGTGGTGTGTGTGTGCTGGTTTCCTCAAGTGTCAGAAATAATTAGATAAATGAGGAGTGAAGGGCTGGACAGGCTCTGTCAGCGGGGTTGAATTTACAACTGCATAGCAAAGCATCTACGACGCTGGCAGACTAAACAGAGACCACACCGGGTTTACAGTAACACACACCTCACACTTGTCCTCATAGTTCTGACCTCTAGATATTACATAGGAGTAAGAAAATACAAAAGAATTCTGTTTTTTTAAAAATAGGCTGATAGTCGTACTTTGTACTTTGGAATATGTTTTTTTTTAAAGACAAGAAAGGAGCAGGCATAGTCAGTAAATCTGATCTGCAAACAATGCACACCTCTGTTAAAGGCCAGGTTTTTGTGCATTTATAAGCTTGGACTGAAGAATCTTTACAAAACCATCAAATTTGTTTAATGTGTAGAGCATATTAAAATCAAAATTTTCAATTTATCCCAGCTAGACCATTCCAAAATTATGATTTAATTCCAGTGAACTCATTTATCTTTTTTTTATTTAAATTTATGTTTGAATTCTAAAATTCCTGACGTATTGTCAGTTTTTCCAGGAGACATCCAAAGACTTATTGAATAACTGACAATTAATTACATTTTTATCTAATTTTAGAAAAAGTCCCTAATGCCATTACCAAATTACTAAATATTACTGGATTACTAAATAAAGTTTGTTTAAAAAAAAAGAAGCATAATTGTTGCAACAAAAGTAACTCATTTATAAAGAATGAAGCTTGTTAGTATTTATTATAGATATACTATTGTATTATTTAGTTTGTATTACATAAAAAAACATGAATAACAATGACACTGAAAAACATCTATCTATCATCTATCATCTATCTATCTATCTATCTATCTATCTGTCTGTCTGTCTGTCTGTCTGTCTGTCTGTCTGTCTGTCTGTCTGTC
>NW_015150730.1:739444-750980 GCF_000732505.1 Cyprinodon variegatus
TCTATCTATCTATCTATCTATCTATCTATCATCTATCAAATCTCTCAAATCTGTCAGTATGTCAATATGTCTGTCTGTTTGTGGGTACATTTGTATGATTGTATGTGATCTCTTGGTACATATATTTGTATCCAGAGGTAAAAAAAAAAACTCCAGAGAAGCATCAATGAAATACACTTAAGAGATATATGGATCATGTTTTTGGTTGTTGTTTATTTTTTACTTTTCCTGACTCACACCTTAGTAAAATGAGATGTTATGTGATATGTGATCCTTTACACTGCTATGTGAAGTACAGATTTTATGGAAATATGCAGAAAAGTATCGGAAAATAAAAAAAAACTAAAAACGGGAAAGGGTTTCTACTCTGTGACCACTGATTCATAGAAGACCTCTATGCTTGAACTTTTTAAGTGAAACTTTTTTCCCCCTGTCATTGCTGTCAGGTCTCTGGGTGCTCAGTGCAACCAAAACCAGCTCTTTTTGGAGTGAAGTGACTTCTCTGGAACACGCTTTGTACTCGGTGACATGGAAGACTGGGCCTGGATGAGGTTCTTCACTCCCCTCTCTTCAGCTTTGTTTTGACTAGCGTGCCAACTCTATGACACCAAAGGAGCATACCAAGCAGGAGATGCCTTTGAAAGGACAGATGTTCCTTAGCTTAACCTGCCTCCTGCCCAAACTGCTACTCTCCTTCTCTGTTGTATATTTGTTCTTGCTCTATAAATAATCAACTGGTGTAAGTCACATAAAAAATGTAACTGATGTTCTGCTGACCTCTGAGCCCCATGTCTTTGGGAGAAAAAGAGGAAACGTTGGCAGGAGAAAGGTTGACTGACTAGGTCATGGTAAATGATTTTGAGCAAAAGGGCAAATGGAATGAACACCTCTCTGTTCTAGTAAGGACTACAGTAGGTGTCTGGTTTAGCTGTCCTCCATAAAGAAGCATTTTTGATTAAATATGATCGATGAAGTATGATGATCTCCTGCTTTGACATGACAATCTGGTGACTAATTAAAAAAAACCAGCTACATTTTGTTAATTTTCTCACAAATAAAAATAAGAAATACTGCAACTCTTTAATACAACATGCATATTAGAGTCCAATTAAAAAGTCTTTTTACAAGATTTGTGGGGTTGCAGAGCATTTGCCCTCTTGCTGTGGCTACAGGGATGAATGGGTGATTGTTCGTTGGCCCTTGTGATAGCTCTCCTGGGGCCCATCAATTCACCGAGGCTCCTGAAACATCAGGTCATGGCTAACTCTTGCTCAGAGGCTGCAGCTCGTCCACACACGAGCTGATTATGCCCTAGCTATAGCTCAGGACCTCCAGGGTGCACAGCTGGGTCCCTTAAAAAAAGCCTAGCTGAACGGTTTTAGAAACACTCCAGCTCCTCTTACCAAGTACTCACTCTCCACCGAGAACACTCAGAACACTGCAGATATCAAATATTGTTTTTTTGTCTGTTCTCTTTTGCTTGCCAAAGCCGCTGGAAACCGTATTAAAGTATGTGTTCCATATTCTTAACTAACAGACCTAGAATTCTTTCCAAAATTTCCATCTTGTTTCTACTTTCCTGCTGGTAGTTTTTTTTTCCTTCACAGCTCCACTTTTACCTTCTCTTCCAAACTTTGCTCACACACATCTTAATTTTCTCTCTTTTCCCTCCCGCAGCACTGCTATCATGTTGTATCAATTACAGCTGACCGCCAGTCAGGTGGGTCTGCAAGAGATTTCAGATCACATAGAGGCGAACAGATCGCTCTGTGCCTCCACCCTACTCTAAAGACTACTACCTCAGGCCCTGCTGAGGTCTAGTCCTGGGCAGCACACAGAGACACCTGGCCAAACCACAGAAACTCTTCCAACTGCAGACTGCCTGATGCTCACCATGGAGAGAATTCAGGCCAAAGGTGGAGGAATTCACCAAGCGCTACTGCACTATCTTTGACATTTCTCTGGGTTTGAATTTATTTTTTATTGCTTTGCAAAAAGTATTTCTAAGCCTTAAAAATTTTCCCCAATGTATCATGGCAACAAGTTTAAGGTATTCTAATAGGACTGTATGTAGCAAAGTAACACAAAGTTTTCACATCAAAAGAATGATTTATTCTTAAAAAAAAAAAAAAAAAAAAAAAAATCTAATTTTATGAGGATTTCTTGTTTCTGCTAAAGAAACTACATTTAATCAAAAATATAGTTTCTTGGAGGACTATGTACAGTGTTAATTTTTTCAACAGTGGGTGTATTCTTGTACATTATTCCTAAAGATGTAGTGTTACATTAATAATATTAATAATATAATTAATTGTATATCTAAACTTCAGATCTCTGAAGCGTTGCTTCCCTTTGCCTAAATTTAAGTTTAAGCATAAGCATACAGTATCATGGTAGGCATACACTGTGCCATACTGTTTCTGTTTCCAGATGATGGATTAAACAGAGCTTTGTGAGATGTTAGAAATTTGGAATAATCTCTAATCATTTAAAATATTTGCATTAGTTAAAAGATTATACTTTTCTTTTAAAGCTGAAATCCTGATTATAAGATTTTAATGATAATGTGATGGAATGTGAAAAAAAAACTACACAATTATGGACAAATTTTTGAGAGAACACTTATTTTCTGTTTTAATTGGTTTAAATTTTAAGTAAAATACCTTTGAAAAAAGAAAAATAGGAAAACAAGATTGTCCAAATACTTTTTCAGTGACTTTATCTCCACAATTGAATCAAGAATCTTTTAATTGCCTTAAAATTAAAGTCCACCAAGGTACATAAAATAGGACTCGATATATTCCTTCAGACACCTCCATTATGAGTGCAAGTCAGGCAGCACACGTATCATCTGCAAAAAAGAAAAGGAGAACAACCTTTCTTTTCTGTTGGAACAGCTAACATGAAAGGCCACATTTTGTCTGAGATTAGAGGCAATTACACTTGGAGTGCGCTTTAAGACCTTTGTTTGCCAACATGACAGGAGGGAGCAGAGGTGTAATTTGATGAGGCTGCTGCACGAGTGAGAAACTCTGCATGGCAGGCTCCCGATGGACAGAGGAAAAGAGAGGGCTTTGTTCTCTCGTCTAATGTGGAAACTGGCCGAAAGGTACAAAAAGTTATATTAATTTGATTTTCAATGAGAGATCAATGATTTAAATGATTCAGTTTAAAAAGGAATTTTCACAGCCTTTGAAGAAACACTTTCATCTTTGTTATTTGTTCCAGACGATGGATCAAAAGCTGATATCTATTGTTTCACCATGTACATAAATCTAAATGTCACAGTCAGACAGGTTCATTCATTTGTCACAAATACTGTAAACATGTGAGTCAGCTTTAACCTGCGGGCGCACAGAAGCAACACCCCAGATTTTGAAGACGTGACATCTTCTCCATTTTGGCCCAGAGCATTGTTTTAAGGAACCGAAGGTTTTTCAGGACAGGAAACATGCAGCTTGTTCCAGACCGGGCAGCAGAATGGAGCACGTCTTTATTTAGGGGAAGTCATTCCGTTAATATATAAAACACCAAAGTAGCGTTTCCTTCCTCCTAACTTTCCTGGTGCTGTCCCCTTCAAAAGGACCCCGTCCTTTATACTAGACTCACATACACACACAGGAGCAAAAGAAAAACAAACATAGACATTTCAATATCAACCAACAGCCCTTCTGTTTGAACCAAAGGGGCTACTGCACAGCTTGGCCTGAAGATCTCCAGTGTGCAGATGTGAAGCCTTCTGAGAAAAACAACCTGAGACATGGCAAGAAGTAAGCAATGCAATTGATTCAATTAATTCAAAGGTTATTAAAAATCAACAGAAAATCTTAAACTGTAATAGCTTTTGTCATAAATAAAAAAAACAAAGTAAGCTCCATGGTCCTATTTTTTAATCTTACACTTTAAATTAGCCCTATGCTATTAGAAATTTTGACCATATGAATGCCTAAATCTAAAATAGCTTACCACTTTTTTTGTGTTAAGGGAATTTTAACACAAAAATCAAAAGCAAAAATATTTACACAGTCAAACTTTGAACTGAATCTGATAAACCCTACAGCAACTAAAATGATATATATATATATATATAAAAAAAACATTTGTTACAGTTAAAATAGTTGTGTTAAGAATTTATTAATGCTTACCAATAGTTTGAATAATTTTTTTTTTACGGACAGATAAAAGCAAAAATGTGGAACAATAAATAATTGGAGTAGGAGAGGAATGCTAGCAGTTAGGCCATGGACAGATCTTTTGAGGTGGAGGATTTTTTCAACACCAGACGTTGAGAGAGGCTTTGCGGAGCCGTGAGCGATAGACGTGTCCGTTTGAACAGCTTGGTCAAGGCATTAACATAGTGATAGCCAGTGCTGCAGAGGCGGTGGAGTCAAGGCAGTGTAAGTTTATTTATTATTAATACTTGTATAACACATTTCAGTTACAAAAAATTCAAAGTATTGTGCATGAACAAAGCATAATAGCGGAGCTTAAGGTAACTCACCACAGAGGCGTATGTTTATTAGGGGGCGGCTTCTGTGCTTCTGTAGATGTGTACCAATACATACTGTGTGAAACAATGCTTTGAAACAACCCTTCATTTTATGATGGCATGGTTTTAAAAAGGTATTGCAGAATTAAAAATCTCAAATGAAGGGGTGAAACAATGCACATATAAATTAAAATGGTACCCCAGTTTATACAGTTTAAATGAAAGAAGTGGATTTATAGGTAGGCTACACTTTTACAGTAAAGCCACCTGTCATAATTTCAAAGCCTTCGTGTAATACTGTTTGGGATGGGTTAAACTTTCAAGTTTACACAAAATGGCTGTCCAGTTCTGTTCTGTTTGTCAAATTGCGCAATGGACTCCCATAGTATATCCTCTGCTGTGTGTTATAGTCCACTTGCAAGAAGTAACATTTGAATAAAAATCAGACCAAACGAAAAACATTAGCTTCACTTGTTCTGGAATCAAACAAACAGACCAAATTACTTTTCTGGTGTGAATACACCCTAAGTGCTTACAGAATATAGACAATGTTTACTTAAATTGTGTGAGGAGCCGTAGATGGGTAGTAGAGGAAATGTAAAATGTACTGGAGATGCTTCTACAAGGTCATGGATATAGACAAAAATTGGAAAAAACAAAAATCAATGCCCAGCAACAAGTGGGAAAAGGGTAGCACTGTGTTACTTTATGCTATGTACCGCAGTGTGGTTACTAAAGTTAAAATTTAGGGTTTTTGAGAATGAATAAGAGAAAGGTTATGAGATCATCCAAGGAAATCAAGATAAACAAAGAACATAATAATGGTTTGGACATTTTTGAATGACGGTATAGAGCATTTCATTGCTTTATTAGTATTAAGTTTGTAAAATTAACAACAGAGGAACCCTCTCACAATGTAATTTCTTAAACATGGAGCAAAAAAGCTTTGCCTGTCTTGTACACTTTTTGCCTAAATTTCCCATAAGGAGGTGTGTGCAAGAGGAGGAAAAAGACCACCTATTAAAGTGAAATCTTAGGAGTGATGGATGGGAGCCTGTTGAGGGGGGAGCAGAGCAGCCTGCTTACACCCCAGGGGAGAGAGATGATGAACAAGGAGGGGGGAGGGAAAGGAGCGGGTGGAGTATAGGCAAGGGAGAGTTCACAAAATATAAACTCACACCTCTCACTGCGGGTGTAAGGGATGGAGACCTCCCATGCTGTCTGAATTAGAAGTTACACTGATACACCCTCATTCAACTACTGCATTTTTCTCTTAATATTTAAATGTCATCTCAGATGTTAGATGAAAGTAGTATCTATCATAAGTAGGCAAGATTGACTTACAGTTGTTTTTGTGTGTATAGATGGAGCTTTTTAGTCATACATTTTATAATAATTCTTGGCAAAATCGAAGGACACATGCCACTAAGTATATATCGGATCTGTACACCTTTGTTTAAGTGGTGGGAGTAAAATAAAGTCTTTTAAATTCTGCTGTATTATTATACCTTATGTAAAATGCATAGGACTGTTTTTTTTTTTCATGAAACAGTTCAACCATTTTTTCTTTTATTTTTTTGGTAGTCCTCAAAAAAATCCCTAAAGAAAAGAATCCACACAGTATTACACTGCCACCTCCTTGTTTCACCATTAGGTTGGTGTTTTAGGGTAATGGAGATTTTAAATTTTCTGTTCCATGTTTAAAACAAAAAGTGCTAATTGGATGGGTTTCCATCTGGTTTGTTGGAATTTAACCAGGTGTGTTATCATTATGCTTTTTTTCATGCTATGTATTAAAATGCACATAGAAAAACATTGATGGAAACAAGTGTGTTGTTCTTTAACAAACCCCCAAATCAGAATCAGAATCAGAATCAGGTTTATTGCCATTGTTAGAGAAGGAGTTCACAAACTAGGAATTTTTTATGGTACAATCGTGCAACATGAAACCTATACTATGGAATTGGTAAATAAAATTATAAAAATATCTAAAAATACTTTAAGGGGTACTGATAGATCAAATATAACATTATAACTCTGCATATGCTTTATTTTCTCCACTTTGATTGTTTCCTTTTTTCTTTATTCATCCCTGTTTTAATTATTGTGTCAGACCAGTTTACTGTAAAAGGCACTAATTTTGAGTTTGGCTCTTGCAATTTTCCTTATTTTTAAGTTAAAAGATTTGATACATAACAGTGCATTCCTACCGCTGAGTTTGAAACATTGTCAAACTATAGTAATACAGGCAAAATACTGCATATGACTGCAGATGATCATTGCTGTAAGATAAAGCAAAAACCAAAAGCAGAATCCACCCTTTTGATCTGTGCAATATAAATCAACTTCTTTAACATTAAATTATCAAAGAAGCAAATGGAGAAGCTGCAGCCTTTGGTGTTTAAGAATTACTGGAGCAGTAGGTTGACTTTAACTGTCAGGAAATGACCCATAATCTGCAAGCGTTTGACTGCTGCAGCATTCCTGTGAAATGACACAAGTTGAGGTAGATTAGGGGTTGGGTAATTAGCTCATTAGTCAACATAAACACATGGCAGGGCTCCCCCATTTTTACACACCCTGCCAGTCCCCTCCTCTGCCTACAGCTGGTAGCGAAAGTAAGTTCTCACATACTCACACTGAAACACACACCTGCACAAGCTCACACAGACACACATCCTGCTCCTACACTACTTCATCATTATTCCTTCTCATTTCTTCTGAAGTTCTCCATCTTTTTTTCCCCTTCGAGCCTCATCACCTCCTCTGTTCTGTTTTGCCCCAGACAAGCCACTCTTTCATATTGTAGCCGTGGGGGCTGAGGGCCAGGCACTTTTCACCAGCACCTCCCAGCTTATCAGAGCACTTTATCAGCCTGAAGGGAAAGACATGTGGGTTAAAGCTCTTCACTTCATTGCTCTACAGCTCAGAAGAGCAAAGAGGCAGCAGGCTGTCAGCAAACAAATATGTGTAAGCCCGAGCTCAGAAACATGTCACTCCTGATGAGGGGAAAGGCTTTAAGGCTCTTAGGTTTCAGTTTGGGATTCTTTTGACATCTTTTTCCTGCTTTCATAATAGAAAACTCTTTACACCTTCCACAGTATTCAACTTTATTTTACTCTTGTATTTTTTTCTCTACTTTCTTTGCAGAAAACCCTATTTTAATCCATCAATGATTTCGTTTTTCAACATGCAAACATAAAAATGTATAGCCCATATAAATGCAGGTTAAGTACCTAAACTCACAAGCAACCTTTTAATTGCTCAACGTAAAAATATGTGTTTGCCTTAATACCAGTAAATATCAATGTTAAAATTTATGAATTAACATTTGTAACTTTAAAAAGCAGTGCAGTTAAAGCCCTGTTAGATCGGGTTTGCTGATATAATAGATTAAAATGGATGAATAAAGGGAGAAAATACTAAAGAGCTGAATCAGTTAGAAGTTTAGTTACAGCTAAAGCATCAGGAGACAATGCAGCTGATTGAACCATCCATCATCGGCTGGGCAGACAGTTCTTACAGCGATGCGCTTCATTTTCTGGGTAATTTAAGGAGAAAACACTTAGTTTCTGGGACGTTCCCTCACACAAGTTATCCCTTTATATGAAGAGCTTAAGCGTTTTGCTAATTAGTTTTTTTGTGAGGTTAGCTTTGAGCGTGAAAACTACTTAAGTTTCTTATGTTTTTGCAGTATGCCTTTCTCAGCTACTCTTTTCTTTATAAGTTTCAGATCATTTACTCCAGCTTAGAGGCTATATGAAAAGCAAAAAAAAAAAAAAAAAAACTGAGCCATTTCTATGCTACGAGCCAAGCATTTGCAATAAACATATATTTTCAGTATTTAATTTTTATTAACTGATATACGTAAATACATCCCAAACTAACAACAGACTGAAACATTTGGCTTTTTTATTTGTCATCCATAATTTTTGGTTAAGGATTTTTTTTTTGTTCTTGCCCTTTCTGCAGTATATTTTGGGATAATTTAAGTTGACATTAGACATTTACATACATTGTAGAAAATAAACCTTTCCTTTTTTGCAACAGTTTGAATACATTTTTATTTGCCAAACTAGACCAATGCAGCAGAGATTCGTTTTGAAAACCCCACATGCATTTTAGAGTTATCATATATTTACTTAGCATTTGGTAGATCTTTATGACATGACAAGGAATGGGTTACTGGGTCAGATTTGTTGACTGCTTTTTTGAGCTCCTCCCACAGATTCTTGGTTAGGTTAAGTTTGAAGTTCATGTTGACGAGGACAAAGTATTGACTTTATTATTCTTAGGCCATTTTATCAGACTCAAATCAACTGGTTTTTGTTTTAGGATAAATTGACTTTTTAAAAGAACTTGGCCTGCATTACAAAAATGAGAGGAATGTGGTATATAACACATTTCTTCTTTTGAATATGGTGTTAACATGTCATCTTAATTTGTTCATGAAATATAAATTATTCATACGTTGTTATTAAAAGTATATAAACAATCTAAAATCTAAATATCTAAATCAGAACTTTGTTACTGTTAGCCACCAAGGGGCGCTTGATCTGTAGCTTAGATTTACACCACCAAAGGCCCCCTCATGACAATGCTGTCCCGAAAAATAAAATATCTCACTTTTTTTTTAAGCTGATAATAAGCCACCAGATTAAAAATCATGGGATTGCTTGAAAAGATTCATCCCTCTAGATTAAAGCCTAAATCAGAAAACCAAATATATATCTGCCCAGTTAAGTTTCATATCTGTTTTGTTTTCAAACAACACACTTTAGCTTAAAAGTTAAGGCTTAAATTACTACACAGCTTTTTTTTGTTGTTTTTGTTTTTGTTTTTGAGAAGCACTGAGCACCGATAAATGCCAAGTGCTGTAAATGGACATGCTAAAGGGTTTGAAATGATCATATATTATATCTGTCCTTGTCTGAACAAATAAACTCATGGCTGACATAAATAAGTAGGATTTTCAAAATATCTCACATAACTTTTAGAAAGTTTGGAAAGTAAACAAAGAATTTACCAAAGGAAGGGATAACCTTCCGACAGGTTATGATGCCCCATAAAATCCTATTGATTAAAAACCTTTTATTTTCTTTGGGTATTGTTCTCTCGCTTCACCATGAAACTTAACTGGGTCGCTTTACTTAAGGTTCTGAAAACCCTGCTCTTTACTGGATGGAGAATTTTTGCACAACATTCATCCAGACCATCCCACCACAGGAACCATTCCGACTAAACTATAAACTTTTGCTTCATTGATAAAATATATATTTATCTCTTATTTAGAACCGTTATCAGAAACAAAAACACCTTAAGATACAGTTTTTCTATGTTCGCCTCAAAATTGAAAAAAACAGAACATCCTATTCATGAAACATGCACTTTTCATTAGATTATTTTTAAAGACTGTCAGATGATACATTTACAGATTTGATTGAATTTGTTAATTGAAAGTGTAATAACAACACACATAATAAGAGGGATGCGTTTATTGACAGTGAATGATTGGGGACAGAACCACACCTTGGTCTTTGGCATAGGGCCATGGCCTTATCAGGCTTGATGAACGACATTGTCACCCAGTTATCTTAATGAGTCTGTCTATCTACCCATCTCTGTTGTCCTTCCTGTCCTTTTCCCAGCCCTTGGCCTTGCCCCTTGAACCTCTGGTGTTTGGAACATCCAGGGCTGCTTTTCAATTGTTAAATGTGAGTATTTGTGTATGTGTTTACAAAACCAGATGGAAGTAGTGAGTCGTTTTACAATTTTCAGCAATGCGTGACCAAAGAGCATGAGAGTTATTTTCATTGACAGCTTCTGCCAGTAATAGTTGATGACTCGTGAAAATATATGACTGTCTGAGAAACAAGCAAATAAAAAACAACAAAAAACACCTATACCTTGTGATAGGAATCAAAAGTACCAGTTTAAACCATGCTGACTGCACTAAAAACAAGGGAATTTTTATAATAATACCTTTTTTCCAGCTGTATCTAAATCATCTTCGAATTGTGTTTTTACAACAGAAGGTTAAATAAACCACAGAAAAGGAATAGTGTTTGCTGGTGAACAACTTGCATCCTGAAGTCTCATTTCCTGGTCTTTAAGGACCATCCTTCCTTTCTCTGGCAGCAGCTTCCTCTCCTCTAACACCCATTGTTGATACACAGGCTCCCTAAATATATGTTAGTAAGTGCTTCTGGTGTCCTCTGCAGTTCAATAAATGGACAAATGGTAGATAACATTGGTGGTCCTTACCATCTGGCTTGGTTCAGGTTTAACACTGTGGTGATAGATTGTCAGTGACCATGGCTTTAAAGGCAGGGTCAGAATATGTTACCTTGTTGGGAAAGTTTGTTCATGTTTACTCCTTCTCTTCCTCTATAAAGTTTTGCAACAGGAGCAAGACAATCAAACGTTGCTTTCATAGTGATTGTCAGTATTATTGTATGGATTGTAGTGAGATGAGGGAAAAGGTGCTAGTTTTTTGGACCAACTTATTGGAGTGGGAAAATAATGTATTTGTAATTTCAATGAATCCGAAGCAAACCTTGCTTATGAACCTTCAATGTCATAACTAAAATATTAAGCTCACACAGGCTAAAATGTGACAAAAAGGATAAAGTGTAAAGAGCTTAGGTGTTAAATTCACTACGTCTATTACAATCTACTTGTCTTTTATACCGTTTTTTAACTTTTATTTGTGCAGATTTATATTGCCGGTGGGCCTGGTCCCCATCCCCGGTAAACCCAGGTTGCCAGTCTGTGGCAGGGCAACACAGACACACATAAGCATGCACACACACTCACACGATAGGACATTTTGAGATGTCAATTAACCTAGCAGTCTTGTTTTCAGACTGTGGGAGAAAGAATATGCAGCGAGAACCCATACATACACAGGGAGAATGGGCAAACTCTATGCAGAAAGACCCCGGGCCACGAATCCAACCCGAAACCTGCATGCTGCAAGGCAACAGTGCTACAAACTGCACCACCTTGCAGGCCCAAGTTCAACCCTTACTTGTTAAACTGATAACT
>NW_015150730.1:751176-789280 GCF_000732505.1 Cyprinodon variegatus
TATATATATATATATATATATACATATATATAAATATATAAATATATATATGCATATGCAATCTCATGGTTAATTAGACTGAGCATTACAGAACATTTTGTTAGAAAAGGAAACTATTCCACATTGTTTGAATATTTGTATTGACAGCTTGTCATCTATTAGCTGCCTCACATGAGAACCTATCAGGACTGATTTAGCACACAAGCTAGGGCAGATTCACTTTGGTAATATAAGGAGCATTCCTTATTTTCCATTCTGGTTACAGTATAATAGTAGCTCAGTGTTCCGGGAACTCTAGGATAAAAAGTAAAAAAAAAATAAAAAGGTGGTGAGGTTTTCTGTATAATACCTCTATCTTTCTGCCTCACTCTGCAGTATAGTGGAGTGTTTTTTCTTTCCTTCTCTGGCAGATTGCATAGGCTGTCCATGGAAAGCATACTCTGCACATTCTGCAGACATGAGTCTTTGGGGAGGAAATAGAGAGGAAATTGTGCAGAAAGTGTAAAAAACTTCTCCCTTTCTATTTCTTGTTCTGTGTTTACTTCAGAGAAATAAAGTACCCCTGTTCAAATCTCTTCTCATTGCTTTGATTGGTTCCTCAAACGAAAAGGTAGTAATCAAAACTGATGCCATACAATAAATTATACTCTTTGCAAGCCAGTCTTTTTGCACAAAATCCCAACAGCTCCAACAAGTTTAACATTAATAACCACACCAACTCTTTCACTGATGTCCATCTGATTAATAATACTATACATATCTGTGTCTGTTGGGGCTAGATATCTTTCAATCAGCCAAGTGTTAGAAAAGCATGTTGATTTTTCTCCTAATCCCTGGCTTTGGCAAGAATGTCATGAACCAACATGATAGAGAGAATCAGGAAATGTTTGCAGCTTTGCAAGATGCTGGCAGGCTTAATTCTCTACCACACTGGACAAATATTGGCTGAACTCATCTTTCACACAAATTGTCACTTTTACACTTACATGTTAGACAATAAAGAGTGCGTTTTGAATTTGTAGAATCAATCATGTGGGGATTTAACAGATAGGGTAAACTTCAGATAGGGGCTTGGATGAGGAGTGAGTTTTTGAAAGCTGAACTCTAAAATTAAGGGCTCATAATTGTCTGGGGAGCTCATCTGTACCAACTCACGGTCAGAACCGGAAACTAACCTGTCCTAGATGCTGTTACTTATATGTTAAAAATTATTCTAGTTACCTAATTAAATATTTTAGAAATATATTATATTGCAGCAACAAACTATAATTTTCCCCAATCCTTTATAGTGGGAATTCAAAAATACCATAAAACACATTACGGCGAATCAGTACTCATTTATAGAATCAGATAAAGGGGAAAACTCTGTGATGGTTAAATAATTACAATGCAGAACACTATATTAGCTGTCCATTTATTTTTAGTGTGCCTTTGTGAATTCTCTTTAGTAGCACCTTTTGATTCCATTGCAATATTTTGGTACATTTGTTTAGCTGTTTTTCCCATTTAATCAGATTTGATGGACAACATCCATGAGCAGCAGTTTTCAGGTCTTACTTCAGTTCCTCAGTTTTATCAAGGTCTACTTATACACAACCTGATCTTAAACATTTCATTGCTCCTCCTATTGCAATATTAACCTGTTCTCCAACTTCAAATCTTTACAAAGTTTCTCAAAAGATACTCATTTCATTAGCTCCATCTATACCCATACCAAATCTAAACAGAGCCTACAAACCTACTGAAAAATAGCATCTTACAGCACGATGCTGCCAACCCAGTGCTTCACTGAGAGGTCAATACGTATGTTCAAGGTGATATACAATGTCAGTGTTCAACCAAGTCCAACATATCTTTCCATCCAATCTCAATATCCAATTTTTCTTTCAAGGTTGTAGTGGTCCACCCCATAAAAGCTGTGGGGCTGCATCTATGGTTAGTGGGAAATTGTTTAATAGTGGCTTAATCAGTGCAGAGAACATGTTTTACATGTTTACTTTGCCCTCTGCATGGCATGTGGTACATTCAAGATGATGTTTGTTTATGAATGTTCTCAAATTAACTTCTGAGCCAGAGCTGTCCCTATACTAATATTTAAAATGCAGACACATGCATTGAAAATGTCTCTCTTTTGCACTACTTTGTGTAGCCTTTACAAGATGTAAAAAAAATGATAAACTTTGTGGTTACTGAATGGAAAACAAATCAAGGAATATTCTTATTTTAGTAAGGAGCTGTATAGAAATACCACAATATTAAGACCAAACAGGATGGAAGGGTATCCATTGTCCAAGTCAGTCACCTTCAAAGATATAAGCTAGTGGCTTTGGAAGTCTGCAAGACAGCTAAAGGGTTAAAAAAGTCATCACCCCTGATCCAGGGTTAATAAAGCAAAGAAAGAGGGGAAAAACTTCAAAGACACTTCTAAGTCGATTTGGCAGCGGGGTGCCTTGCCACAAAAGACCATGTTTGGGAATGAATTAAAAGAGGCATGTCACCGGAGGGAAACGTGGTCAGGTATTTTCTATGTATCAAAAGAACATAACTGATAAATAAAAGGAGGATGGAAGGGTTGTAAACTTCACAGCCTGAGTAGAGGAGGGAAAAGACCCCTGTGGTTTTTGATTATTTAACCACAAGTCCAGTTTCTGTGGCACGCATCTAAATAGAAAAGAACGCAAACACATTTACACAGAAGCAAAGACATATGTGAGTCACATGTGGCAATGCTTTTCAACTATAGTTAAGAACTTTGTGTTTTAGATTATCTACTGTACTGCAGACGATTCGGTAATCAAATGCATTCTTTAATTTTTATCCATTTACAGCCAAGAATAAAATCACACAAATATGTATACAATCAAAAAAAAATCTCTAGACATTTCTTTGACAAACAACAGTCTAAAACACAAAATAAAAAAGAATAAAAAACAAATACTGTATTGGCTACACAACTGTTATAGCCCACGTGTTAGCAATCAACAGGAAACAGTGCAGAAGACCAAACGCATACAAAATTTGTGCAGCCTATCTGGCAGAATGCAGATTGGATTTAAATAGTTTCTGAACTATTACACTGAACTGATAAATGGAACTGTTGCTCATTTCCCCTTAGGGAGATTGTTCAGATCTTTTTCAACTGACATGTGGTTTTATTGCAGAAATGTTGTATTGCTATGAGTTTATAAGAAAACAAAGAAATGCCTAAAGGTATAAGGGCAAAAGCTATTGAGAGGGGCCCCTTTTAAGCCACTTAAAGTCAAGATGAGTCTTATTATCAATTTATTGGAGTTTTTTTTTTGTTAAACTCTACATATGAAAAAAAACTTTCACATTTTTCGCAGCCTGTCTGAATAATAATATATCAAGAAAATTAATGTGTGCTTTCACAACTTCTGAGTTACAAAAATAATGCTATCAGAATAGTTTGAAGAAACATTATTTATAGCATATGCAGAGGCAGATATAGGAAATTGGGGGCCCTAGGCAAAGACGGAAAAGGGCCCCTCTGAAGTGAGAAAACAACACATAAAATAGACCCATTATACAAATACAGAAATTTTAATAGAACAGACATACATAATTAGTTTTATGTTTTATTCATCTTTTCTTGTTCCTTTTCTTGTTGTTTTCCTCTCTATTTTTGTACTCAACTGACTTTTCATGTTTTCTCAAATGGAAATGAACGATTTTTTCCATGCACCAAGCTCAATTAACTGAATGTTCCTTACTGTGTTTCCGAAAAGTCAATGGCAAAAGTAAATAACACATTGCTTCTTTTCACTGTAGATAAGCCATTATCTGCTTATCTGTTCTCCATTTTTCACTTGTATAAAATAATAGCTGCATGAATCATGACAAAAGGGAAGATAGAGGAGAGCAAGAGGCCGGGTTACGAATCTACTTGCTCTGGAGAGCAGAGTTCGGTGTTTTTATATGTTGTCGCCAAAGTTTCCAGTAGCAGAAAAAAGTTGCTAGATTTGGCACTAGGTACTTTTTTGAAATAAAAGTGCTAGATGGGTCTGAAAAATCGCTAAATATAGCACAGATTTGTTTTGAAATGATTTGATGCTGTCTGTTTGGACCTTACTGAACATGTGCAAGAAATGGACTGATCCAATGTGGTGGACACTAAAGGGGGGGCTGAGATATGTTTAATATTGTAAGCGTTCTGATGCTATTTTAGCAAAAGGATTTTTATCAAAAACATTATTAATGTACATAAATAAGGAATGGTTGTATTAACCATACATGTAAACATAGTTTTATGGGGCCCCCAGGAACTTGGGGCCCTAGGCAACTGCCTAGAATTGCCTAACGATAAACCCCCACTGAGCTTATGTATTATTCCTGCTTGTAAATACTGCACATTGCTTTTTTTGTCTCTTTTTTTCTGTTTCTACATAAAACAGCTCACCTGGTTTCAGCAAATGATTTCTGCTTTATAATGGTGTCCCAAACAGCAAAACACCTCAAAACTATGATTTTTTTTTTTTTTTTCAGATTTCCACATTAAAAATTTAAATTAAGGTATATAGGTTTCTCTATTCTAATTTAGAACTTGCTTTGAAACATGACTTGAGGAGGAAGTCTTCTTTTTGTGCATGTTGTGAAAACGGTTTAATATTATAAATCTAAAATTTCTAATATAACATTTTATACAATGTAGATAGACTATGACTAAATGTTTGTATATTTGCGTTCAGGTTTGAAAATGCAATATATAAGATTACTAATTATTTGATAGGAAATAAACAAATTTAAAAAAGTAAATAAATCTCTATTTTGAGTAGTTAATGATAATGCTTCATTTCTGATTTTCAAACTGTTCTCACCAGACAGCCATTCCTACACCACATGTCCTTTTACAGACAGCCAGAGATTAATGTGTATGTTTTACATGACTTTTTTCAGCCGAATAGTCCAGTTAATGAAGCATATGAATGGTCCAGTTTCCATCACAAGTTGAGAAACCGAGGTCAGGAACCTCTCAGAAACTCAGCTGATTACAAAAAAAGAGAACATTTCCACTCTTTGGCTTGGTAAAACAAACAAATATGGCATGAAAACCTATCAAAGAGGCAAAGGAGAAGCAGAGTCTCTGGTCGCAAAGATGGAACGATTTTCCATGTCAACAAGCGCTTTATTCATCACTCAGAAGGTGAGCAGATCTGGGGGCTATGGTTGAGTATTCAAATGGAGAGCGATTAAAGTCGTGTGCCAGAATTTGAGAAGTGTTAATCAAGGAGAGGATGTGTGCCTTCTGGCCTGTACCTGATTACCATCAAATGAGCCAGCAAAGGCGGCAACAGCTGGGCCTTAGAACAGAGCGGGGGAAAGAGGTGGAAGGTCATCATTTGAAGACACCCTGGAAAGGATTAAAGGACAATAAAGGCTTTTACCTTTAAGTGGAAGCTTTCTATAGTTTTATAGTTTAATTTCTATAAGTTTAAATTAAAAGCAACATCATTTATACCCTTATAGTTTTCTTGCTTAAGTATTTCAGGCATTTAAACAAATTTCTATGTCAGGCAAAGATAATCAGAATATTTTCTTAATTTTTTCTTTACCTTTCATGGGGTGAGCAGTAAGAGCACTAACATTGAAAGGAAATTAAGTCTAGACTGATGTGCAGTTTCCACATAGCCTTTAGCCTTCTGGATATCATCATGCTATAGAAACACACATGGATGATGCTAGTCAAACTGAGACATATAAAAGTGTCACACACAAAAAACTTAAAGGTACAATATGTTTTTGTTAATATGGTGGGTTTTGTCCAGTATATCACATTAAAAAAAGGATTGTGTAATTTCTTAAAATTCCTTGGCACCAGTGAGGGACCCCCCAAAAGCAACCTATGCTAAATCAGCAACAATGTAAAACACACGTTTCTTTTCCTACTTCCCATCTTTGTTACTGTATTATTAAGACAGTAGTTGACATTCTAAACCCTGAAGCAAATTCACTTTGTCCCGCCCTGTTACATATTCAGGTTTAGTCAAGGTCCTGCTAATGACCTTATTAATTCACTCAGGTTTGTTGAAGTAAAAAAAAAAAAATCTAATAGGTACAGGACACCAGAGGACAGGAGTTGAACTTCACTGATATAAAATGTCATAAAGAAAAACAAATAGATCTAGAGCACTAGGCATCACATTCCCGCAGATTTGGTGATCGCTTATTATTGTATATAAAAAATTTAAGATGATCTATTTTCTAGACCTAATTGTTCAACTTTTAAATGACAAAGTTAATTAAATTAATGCAAAAAATTTTTATTCAGTTAAAAAAAAAGTCTCTAGTTTCATAAGGATCTGGGTTTAGGTAATTGGTTGAGGATATACCCTGTTTGCTCTGCTTCTCTTGGTGTGTATCATAACTGCCCCTGGGTAAGCTATGATAGCTATCAAACTTAGCTGTCTTGATGTTTCAATCTTGGTCTGATTTGATTTGACTGTTGAACCATGTGGGAAAAGAGACAACAAAGGAAGCTCCTTTTGTAGGAGCATAAAATATATAGGCATAAAATATATGCTTATAAATATAGGCTCCTAAAAAAAAGTTGTCAAATCTCAGGAAAAAGTTGTTCTAAAAAAAAAAAAATAGATAGGGTATGCAAGCCAAACAGAAAGAGCAGCAGCACATTGGCTACATGAGCAATGACGTACACCACAGTCAGGACGACTGTGCTCTGAGGCTGTATGCTTTGCAGATGGTCCTTCAACTTTAGAAGTTTTAGCAACAAAAAGAGTGCCTATGATAATGTGACCAAACATCAATGTTTTGAGTTACTTTAGCCGGCAGAAGCTGTCTCCGTAAATGTCTCTAAATAGAGCATCTGATGACTCAGAAAAAGATAGTAGAGTGCAGACCGTGTCGGTCACAGAGCTCACATTATACAGTTGGGGTAGAAAATTTGAGTGCAGACTTGTGCCGACATGTGATAATATTGGATGTGTGAATTACTTAATTTGTTTTGGACTGAGCTGATCCTTGCTGATATAAAGTTTATTTCAAAAGTTACTTGTGTTGTCAACGCTTTTTGTGCCCAGGTAAAAAAAAAAGATGAGAAGTTCAAAATGAACCAGGCTTTCATTCAAAAAACAGAACACAATAAGTCAAGACTAGAACAGGTGGATATGACTAGAGATTCACTGATCTAATTGGCTCCAAATTGACTAGTTAGCTGGATCTGATATTGACATTTTGATATTGGAGATCTAATCCAGTACACTTAACTTATATTTCTTTCTTTTTGCTGCTTATCTGTTAATAAATCATATAAAGCACATTTATATTTGTGTTAATTTGTTACCTTTTTTCACAAAGCCTTTTTTTTTTTTTTACCTTTTTTTGTCAAGGCTAGAGTCTTCACTCCCATGGCAAGATATATGTTTCATTCATTTAACAATTTAATGGGATATATCAGCTGATATGCTCTGCTAAGTATCGGTATCGGAAAAAAAACTGGATTGTTACATCGCTAGTTAAGACTGAAAGAATGGGGAGAAATCTTAACCAGATGATATACAAGAATTGATTGGGAACCTTTAGATTGTATTTTTAGAGCTAGTTATTAGTTGTTTTGCTAATTTATTCTAACTGATTGTGGACGCAGTCTTTAAGGCTGAGGTCTGTCTGACTTCTTGAACATGAGACAATCACAAGGAAAATATAAAGAAGTCAGTGACAAAGAATCCATTGATCGCCTGGTTAAATGTGTTTAACAACAGTTTTACATGGCATGTTATACCCTTTCAAAGGGTTAAAGAACAGCAGCTGATTTAATTTACGCTTTTTTGGGTGATTTTGGTTTAGCCATTTTAATGTTTTTTTTTTGTCTGGGGTTGCCTTTATATCACATAAACTTTGGGAAATCCTCCTTTGGTTTATATTTACCTATCAACCTTGGATTATAATTTGTTCTTTTATTTTGTTATGTCTGTGGTGTATGCACCAGTTATACATAGTTAAAATATATAAGAAAAAAACACATTAGACAAATTATGCCTATTTTTTCTCTATGGGGGCCAAAAAAAACTGTCTATCAACTCATAAAGATCAATGTGATTCTTTCAAAGCGACAAAAAGGAAATGTAACAATGTAACAATATGATTGTTTTGCACTTCCTCTGACATGAAAGACACGCAGAAAGACAAATCTATTCTGAGCCATAAAAGGCTCTTTATTTAAAACCTGTTTATTTCTGAGCGGAATATTTTGAATATTTTTAGACTAAATAAAAAGTGTGAACTTCAAACGGAGGATTTGCCTTCAGCAGCTGCAGATGTTTCAAAAGCATGGACAAAAGCAGCATCACACAGTTATACACTGTTCCATGCTGTGAAGTGTTGGCAACATCCGACATGCTCTCCAACCATGAAAACCCCTTCACCTGCGGATGAAAACAGATAAAAACATATAGAGTTCGATGGTTCAGTCTGTTAAGACTGCCTGAAGCCAGGTTCATCCACCTCCTTTCTTCCTTTTCCTCTTAAAGGGCCGACAGGTGGGACAGATAAAGCACTTTAGAAAAGTAGGTAAGATGCAGTGAGCATTTTAATAATATGTCTACAGTGGAAAGTTAATCAGATTAGTTGTACAGAGAATTAATTTGTATCAGAAAAAATGTTTTTTACATAAAAATATGGTTTTGGGTGTTTCTTTCAACAGAAAAATACTACCGTATATAATCACCAAAAATAAATAAATATCGTTGTAAGAATTAATAGCCAAAAATAGCTTATACATAGCATGGATGAAAACAAGCCAGTGTTTGCATATTAGATCTGAAACCAATAGGTCTGACTGAGACAAGAGAGCAGAGAGCTTAACCTTTTTAACTTTCAACATTGAAATACTATTTAAGTTAAAAAGCAAAAAAATCTGTTTAACACTGTACCTTTGCTTTGAATTATCTGATAATTGCTGGAATAAAGTTTGTGAGTAAAACATGTGGTTTTCATGAGTGAACCATGGAAGGAAAAAGCACCTCTAAAAAGATAATTTGAAAGAAAAAAGAAAACATCACTGAGGTTTGACAGATATTTTTTGTTTGTTTGTTTTCTCAGATTTCAGCAGCCGAGATAAAAATGTTTCCAAATAAAGATTTAAAACTGTTTCGGTTTAAAAATGTAATTACCTTAAACTTCACTGGGAATCTAAAACTCACTACCATTTTAGTTTGGAAATACAATTGCTTTAGAAAGTATCTGTGCAGTATATTTTCTATATATGGTTCTCAGAGATCAATCATTTAAAGAGAATGTTCTCTGACTCATAGCTTGGGAATTTACACCAAGTCACCAGGCAGGAACATATACAGTAAAAGAACTTGCATAAATAAACTTACTTCAATTCACATTTATAATATAGTATATATACATGTATATAATTTTTGTACAATAAATACTATACATTTCATATTTTCACAGCATAATCATTTGCTAGTAGCACTTTTATTTTGTTTCATTTAAATATGAAATATAGCTAAATACCGTATGAATTTGATAATTACAGAAAATTACAGAATTTGATAATTACAGAATATTGCCCAAAATAATAACAATGATCTCTCGTTCACTCTCTGACTGAGATTCATATCAATCAATCAGATATTCCCTATATTAGAAAATCAGTATTTAGACTTAAAATCAAGTGCTATAAAAAGATATCCTTCCATGAACAAATTTGTCAGCACAGCACTGAAAAACACGTACCACACTTTCATTTTCTAATAGGGGAAATATGAAAGGCATCCGCGCTGCCTCCCACACTCTATTTGTTGTTTTTTATTCCCCTGATGCATATAAAAATGGGGAGAGAAATTGACTTGATGTATTTTTACATCTCAATCCTCAATGCTCTCTGGCGGTCGAGAAACTCCCTTATTTTTCTCTTGCCCCCGAGAGAATGTTTAAAGCTTCAAGCTCAGTTGGGTTCTCCCTTTGTAAAGAGAATGTTCAAAGTATTAGACTGTCACTAATCATCCATGTTACAACATCTTGAGCAGCAAGGGCTCTCACTCTGACTCCACAAAATCATTATGGTGCCATGGGGTTGAAGGAATGGTCCACTTTGATCTCCTCTGAGGAGAGCTATGGAGACATCTTTCGGTCTTTTTCTGCTCCTCTCCTCCCCCTTACTGCGTCTGCTGAGAGACTTTAAACAGTAGGCTGGAAACTGTTAGTTTGGGAGGACTGAGGTACAAGGGGGTGAATGAAGAATAATATCTTGTTCTCCAGGGCCTGGACAGCTCCCCGAACCCATCAAACCAGTAACAAATGCAGTTACAGACCCATAAAAAATAAAGAGGGGAGTGAAGAAAAATGAGAATGCAGCCTTATTCTGACATGGTTTTACAGCTTTGCTTATTACCCAAAGCATTTTAAGTTCTCCTCCTTGACTAGCCCTTCTTACCTCCCCCCTTATCAGTCACATCTATGCATTCCTGCAAGGACAGAGAAGTGAAAGATTGAAAGATTAGTAAAAAAAAAAAAGTAATAAAAAAATGACTTTGGTATTTATTCATGGAGTTTTTTATGTGTTTATACAACCTTTCTAAAAACATAAAACAACTCCAAACATACTTTTACGGCCATATGTTATTTATTTGTCAGTTGATAAAAACAGTCAGTCAGACAAATTTGTGAAATAGGAGGTAATTCCAATTTTACCAGCAGAAAACTCTAAACAAATTGCTTATTTCCACCTTACACCAGTCTGATTTGAAACACAGGTTGTTAATTTTTAATGAGATCTTTCATTAAAAGGGAATGGTCACTTACCATTTCTACACCAGTAGCTCCGTCCAGTTGTCTTCCAGTTGAATTACTGCACCCTGTTGGCTTATTATATTTTATTTGTATTACACACTTTGTTTTTGCTCTATTTGTTAGGAAATACAGCATTAGCATTTAGATTTACCATACGTAGAGCACTGCACTGTTATTCTACATGAGCATAATAAGTGAACAAGGAATTGAGCCAAACAAGTCAGCAACACCCAGCGGAAATGCAAAAAAAAAAATTGGAATACAATTTTAACGTGTGCAGTGAAGCGGGACTTAAAGCTAAAGAAGGATTCAGATTTCGCTGCCAGTCTATGGATGCATGAGGATAGGGCATTACTGATACTGGTGATGGAAAAGTGTATAACATGCTAAACAGATATTTCAAATGAAAAAGAGCTGAACTTGTTCTCCTGGCAGATGAATGACAATGTTCTCATCATGTCATAATTTTCAAACTGATAAATGACTAAGGGAACACTGTCAGAACAAAGGCCCACTATATTGTGGTATTTGATGACTAAAAGCCTGATTCACTTGCTTAGTATATCTGTTGTTTTATTATAGTCAAAGTATATGACTAGTCTCCTTTCAGCGTTAGAACAATAAGATGAGATGTTGTGAAAGGATAATCAAACATCCACAGAAGTGTCTTCCAATTGTCTATTTTAGTTTAGATACACTCAGTTGTGCACAGGAAAAATGTTTTGTGTAATTTTACAGATTAAATGTTTTTTCTCAAAACCTGCTGTCTTTTTTACCTTTTATGTAAACAGGTGATATTTTAGTGCAATCAATATAGGGGGATGTTTTCTTATTTTCTCAACATTGCTCTGAACTTCTCTGTAGATAATGTTTTGAAAGAACCAGACTCTTGCAAATGCTAAAGTATGTATTTTTCAGTTTATTTAACCCTAACTACTAATAGAGGAAATTTTACCCTTTAAAACAGCTCTGGGCTGCATGTTGGAGAAGTCTGTGGCGCTGTTACCTTGCAGCAAGTACTGTAGGTCATAGGTTTGATTTCCAGCCCACTTTCCACATAGAGCTTGTGTGTCCTACCTGTGTATCCAGGTACTCTGGTATCCTTGCACAGTCAAAAAATGTAAATGTTAGATTAATCGGCATCTATAAATTGTCCTTAGGTATGAGTGTGTGTGCATGGTTGTGTCTCTGTGTTGGTGCTGTGATGGACTGGAAACCTGTCCATGGTGTAACCTGCTTTTCACACATAGACAGCTGGAATCCCCTATTTGACCCTGATGAATTAAGCTGGAGAAGGATGGATGAAGGATTCACAAGGATCACTTTTTTGTAGTGATTCATCTAACAAAAAGGTAAGATTTGAGAATTTTACTGTAAAAAATGCAGACTAAACAGTTCATAATTTATCATTTTTATAAATTCTGAATCGTTTCTTAAAAATAACTAAATATCAGTGTCTTGGATCCTCAACATTCCCTGTTGCTTTGTTTCAGTCCACCTCTTTCCCCTTCACACTTAAAAATAAGAAAGGTACTTCTAAATTTAATTTAGACTTTTTCTAATCTACACACAAAATCATTAGAAAATGAATTTGAAATTTAAGTGGCTTATTTTATCATTAGTAACATAACTTATTGGCAAAATGTATAAATTGTTATTATAGCAGATTATTTAAAAACAAAAAAAGAATCCATATGTATTTACAAACAAAATTTGTGCGGGTCTCGGGCGTCCCCAGTAGGGAGTGGTGCACCCCTGGGCCTCAAACCCCTGGGATTTCTTTTGGGTCCACCTTGAGTGTGACAGAATGTAGGTAGAGCCCATAGGCTTGCCGTCACAGCTCTATGGGACCCTGGCACTATGGCCCCTTGGGATTAGGGCCCCGGGTGCTCCAATCTGCCCTTCTCTGGTGAGTGCGACCAAGTGTGTCCAAGTGATTTGGGATGCTTTTGGATATCTTGGGCCGAGATTAAATCTTTATTGGTCCTGGGCCCTGTAGGGTGAGTCTGGGGCCGCCTACACCTGCTATTGAGCACATTTTCCTACTTAAGAAGCTTTGTATATAATTTATACTCAAGCATGTGGTTCCAGGTGTTCACACATACACACTAATACTAAATACTAATCTGCAGCTACAGATATACACCCTGAATAATGCTGTGTAATCACCATAGGTTTTGCCTTCAACGCACATGGATATCTAATGGATACCCAATGCTCTTAAAGCTTTTTTGATGTTGATTTTGGTTGTCTGTTTTCTTCTTTTTTTTTGTTATGTTCTCTGTTTTCTGCTCCTCTCGTCTCATACAGGTGTGGAAGGAGACTTCTAGGAATAATTGGACATCTTCTGGTGTTGTCTATTTTTGCTTTTTTGTTTTATTTTCTCTCTTTTCATGCACTTTTTCCTATCTCTATCTTTTTCTTGCTCCCCTTAGTTCTCATCCCCTCTTTCTTTCTTACTTAACTTTCTGTTTCCATGATCAGTGTACAGTATATGACTTTACTCCTTGAACAATTTTCAATGAACTTTTAATTTACAAGTATTAAGCAGAACCTTACGGCAACAACAACACTGGTCTGCTTGAAAAAGCAAACCTATCTAACTCTGTAACATCTCTTCCCTGAGCTATATTGGCAAACAGGGAATAACAAAAAACAAACAAACTGAAATTGTGTTTAAATACAGAGCAACACTGCTACAGCTGCAAAGGAGTGGGATATAGTAAGAAGTTTGCTGCTCGACTAATGCAAAAGTTTATTAAAAGCACTATCCTTTTTCTTGTTCCATTTGGAGATTACTGAATTAGGATTCTTCCTGGTCAAAATAACATGCATAGTTCTGTAATAATATATTTTCTAAATAATATTTTTGCTAGGAGAAAAAGAATTTCATAAAGTAAAAAACACAAAGTTGTAAAAAAAAAAGCATTACGTTTTACATATCCAGAAATGTTTGCACATATTAAGTGTCTGAAATACATTCCTTCCTAATCCATATAATACAAATTATGACGAAGTATGAAGAAGTCCATATTCAGACAAACTATGAAATATCTGCACTGGCCTGTTGTAATCACAATAACTTTACAGGGGAAAACTAGTTTATTGGTTGAATGGTAGTGAATCAATTTGGTATGTTTATGTGAAAACCTAAGTGGGACAAGCGGACCTGTCAGCAGCTGAAGATGAAATAAGTTGTAAACAGGTAGGACCTGTGCATCATGTTATCTGTGCATCATTTTTATCCTCATTTTTATTCTGTTTGACTGTGCAGCTATATAATGCTGTTATCACAAACATAAATGTTCTCTAAAAAAAACAAAACTGTCTGTTGACCCTTCTTTTAATAGTGTTTATTATTCACAAGGATTTAAATTATAGTTTCAAAACATACAGTAAGCGCATCAACATGTTTTGTCTTAGTCATGGTTAAAATCAGAACGTGTTTTAAAAACAATTTTTTTCTATATGGGTATGGAGAGGCTTGATCGCCCAATGGAAGCTCTGAAAGTGTATATGCTATAAATACAGCAGCAACTGACAAAAGTAAAATGAAAAGGCCTTAGTGGCATGATCGGTTTACAAATCTGACCCACTTGCAGAGATAACCACTCAGAGAACAAGGCGAAAGTTTAACTGGTTTATTAAAGGAGTTAAAAGGAGTTGGATCTGGGACTCAGTGAGCCGGTAACCGGGAACTGGAAGTGAGAAGGGAAGTTCAGTGGTTAGTTCAGGTTCCGTGGGAATCATGGAAGCTCTGAGATTTTGCTAGGTTGAGAACTCACGTTTAAGGGGGGTCATGTTAGTCCTTGTATCCAGACTGTATGGTAATTCCAGAGAAGGGTGCACACGTTGGAAGGCGGACAGGTTAGACAAGCGTTGGACCCGGAGGAGTAATGGAGCATACTGTCACTCGGATTTCCGATGGGTACTTCAACAGAACATGTGGAGGTTTTCCCCTGCTCAGTGTAACTCGGTATTCTCCTTCCAGGGGAGAGAAGGTCCAGGTATCCAGTAACACAGGAAAACTTCCTGTCGGGGAGCAAAGGCAAAAATTCGTCAGACTCAGAGAAACAAAGCTAGGTAGACTCAGCTAAACTCAGCTTGGCTAGAGTTCCCAAAACTGGCAGTCACTCTGGCGTCGAGGTAGTGACAGTCCACTGCTCAAATACTCCTCCAGATAATAATCCAACGAGCTGCAGGTGTGCAGGGAGGGACAGCGAAGACAAGGCACCTCCTGGTGGCAGAAAACGGAGATACACAAACAGGCCACACAAACTGGAGCCCTAACACTTAGCACTTTTGCAATTATGCCTTACCTCGATATACTATTTTAACTTTACAGGTGAAAACAGCTATATTAACACCTACAAAATGTTAAGTTTGTTTTGTGTACAAGAATAGTAATTTATCACATTTTACTCACCTGTTATGTACTTTCCTTACAGCCATTACAATATTGAGCCACAGCAAAACATGGGATAGGGTGGGCATTGCTCACCGGGCAATTGCTGCCCTCTGTAGCCCCCTGACAAAGACTCACTTTTCTGCCACTGTCTCTAATACTATATGGTATGGTGAAGCGCTGAGCACAAAGGATGACAAAAATGAGACATTCATACAACCCAAAGTTTGAAAGACCTGCTGGGGTTCGAAGAGTTCAGTTGTTTTATTAATATGCATCTAGGATTACTAAATAAATCTGACCTTGCTCCATTGGTGACAAATGAACGATTTTAGGGAGTTTGGGGGATTTGTTACACCCATGTGGAGCAAAGGCTCATAGAATAGGCATGATAAGAATCTGCTGATGAACTATTAAAATAACAACCTCCCTGCTGTGGTATCACTTTTAGGTTGTTAGTGGGAGGAACAGGACCAGGGACAGTCTAACAAGAGCCTGGTTCTTCTCACTCATCATGTTAGCTGTAGGAAATCATCCTATGATGTACAAATTTTTACCACTGGAATATTATCCCTTGCTTCAGAACAGGTATTATATATATATATTTTTTATGTGCCGCTGTTTTATTTCACTGGAAAAAACATCAATCATTCCTATCAAAATATCTGTCCAGACAAAATATGTTTTCGTATTTTTTTTTATGTAAAACTAGAGTACAAAAATTAATACAACTTCTTATAGTGTAGCTGCTGCGTCCCGTAATGTGATGCTGCTCAGTATGTGGCTGGCAAGCAGTAAGGAGGAGAAGAAGCCTTTTATCAGACAGACTTTGCACAATTCAAGCAGAGTGGTGCCCTTGAAAATGATGGCAATTATGGACCCAGCTGTATCGGGCCAGAATGACAATCTAACTCACTGAAGGATTATGAAAGGAGTTACTACTATGCTAGCATTTCTAATATGTGTCTTTAAATATAATTGTACATCTCCTACTTAGCTCCTACTTAGCTCTTCTGGGTTAGAGTTTTGCAAATATGATTTATGATCTTGAGCAAGCAAGTCTAACAATTAAAAGCTAAAATTAAATATTGATGTCTATTTCAGTTTATATTAAAGTATTAAACACTCAAAATAATAAGTTTTTATTTTTGCATTACAACCACAGCAGAGTGTTTAGTTTGGTGGAAGGTGAATTCTTTGTCATATGTAGAAATTTAAGTCTGGTGTTGGTAGACTATAAGGACCCCAATAAATAGAAAATAGCCCTTTCTGTGAAATATGACAGAGATAAAGGTCTTGTAAGATATGTCTTTATTCTGCATTTATTAACGCTAATTTTCCTAATTGCAGTTTTAGCGCTGGAAATTAGAACATAATGGCTTTTGTAGAGGCTTTTATGGATTTATTGTAATGAATGTAATTGTTTGCCATTTCTAGTTATCTGTAAAAATGCCAACAAGTTTTAAACAGACTGCACGATACTCAAAGGCACGTCTAGGGGAACCATACAGTAACCTTGTTCACAATACTAAATCTCTTCTTCATTATCTCTGCTGGATTCCCCACAGGGGAAACTTTGAAAGCTTCACTTGAAAGATGTATTTTTTGTGATCTAAAATTTATTTCACACATAAAAAAATAGTAATGGATACATAGGTATAATGTGTTTTGAAGAATATGCTTATCAGATGTTTTCATTTTTGAGAGTCACAGTAGGTAAAATTTCCATTTTATTTAAACTGTCTGACTGTATTTCCACCTTATTAACATACTTTAGACTATTTGCAAATAGCTTCAGTAATACAATGTTAGGCAGTGGTGAACTAAATATGTGACACTTTAATGAAGAGAATAAACACAGCACAGCATTAACCTAAAGCACATAAATGTCTTAATCTGAGTAATACAAGTCTTGAGGGAAAGTCTTTGTGAAATTCAGGTTACTATTACTGCCCACCTGGGCCCACTCCTGATGCTAACAGTCATCTGAGCTTGTCCACAGTGGGTCTTTGCAGCACTTACCTTTGGGGTTAAGGTAACAGCTAAAGTATGACATCACTGTTCCCAGAAATGAAGTGGACTTGCCACACACTTGTCAGCCTTCACAGGCCACCTGAGCAGGAAATTACCTCATCCTTTTAGTTGGGCACAAAGCTTGTTTACCAAGTTTACCCATGGGAGGTGATCAGCATGAGGTTGGCACGGTCAGTCATGATTTAGACTTTAGACCTAATGAAAGGGTAACTTTTGAGAACTCTCTGAGCTCCCTCAGGTCTTTTTTTTGCTTATGTTTGTATACATGTGGTTGCTATAGAAACAGTAATTTAGGCAGGGTAATCAGTATCACTCTTAGTTCAATTAATTGCAGTTTGTTTTCAATAGTGATGCAGAAGTAAATAGAAAAAAAAAAAACTGATTTGCCAGATGAGATGTGTGTCCTAAATAGGGGAAAGGTGTTGTCTGGTATTTGGCAGTTCTTTTACTTACCAGTAAAATACAGTCACAAATAAAACACAAATTCAGCACTGATTTTAATTTCGAAGTTAAATGGCAGTATAAACAGATTTTATAAATTCTGTATCATGTAAACAACAATCTTAGTTGTTAAAGGTACAGTGGAGAATGTTTGTTTTCATCATCCTCCTAATTGTCAGTCATTCTGGTAATATCTTTATGTAAGGCCGTCCTACGTGCTCGTCCCCATTTTCACTTACCGGTGGTGAGTCTGACATAGCAGAAAAATTGCAAATCTTCGTTTGGAAAGTAAGCTTGTATGAGCGATGCAAACAGCAACTTTTAAACAGAGCGAAGAAATGCGCTTGTGCAATCTCTCATACCCATTTAATAGGCATTTCCTCTCAGGAGTGGGTACAGGGTTGTGCCTGTGCATTTTTTTTATAGTGGATAGTCTTATAAAAAAGTCACGAAAATCCTCCACTATACATTTAACATAAGACACAGGTATATTTTAATTATGCCACAAGCTCTATTGTTACTACAGTAGTTCTCTTTAAATCAATCTTTCATTGGATAAGAATTAAATATGTAATAAGACAGTGATGGTACAGTTTCTATTAACACAAAAACCCTCTCTATTTTTCTGGAGGATAGTAGCTGTAATTAAGATCTATTTGTCCTTTGTCTTAGCAAGCCATACACTCTGCCAGATGGAAAAGGCTCAATCCTGTGTCTCTGCTTCTGCAGATTTTTCTGTAACATTTAGAAGTACCCATTGCACCTTTTTGAAGGTGTCTCTAGTCTATCTATTTTGTTTTTTCCCCAATTTATTTGATTTACATATTTGTTATAACCCTCGTTATTCCCTGACAGTAAAATGAGGCAGATAATCTGTGTAAAATCAACCTCATTTGCCTCCTAGAATAGGTTGTACTGCTATTTTCAAAAATACATGTCTCCATATTGTTAGAAAAAATCAGCCAGAGTCTAGATTAAAATTCAGCAGGGGAAACTCACATGAGATGTCCTTACAGTGTGATACATTTAGTAAACTGAAGGAATATTGTTGATGCGGGAGTCAGGATGTGCAATTCTAAAAGGCTTCTAGAAAAACTGGATACCTAAATTGGATAAAATTGGATAAAGGATAAATTAGGCTTTAGGGTCTAAAGACTTATGCAAAGGTATTACTGTATGACAATTTAATCAATCAATCAATTAAGTCATTACTTGATTAGTTATTTCTTCATTTTTAAACGTACTTTTCTGTTTAACAATTGAAGTTAGCAGGGTATATGTTAAATTATAGTGGAGAAAAAAGTTTATTTTAGAAATTAATTATCTTTTAAAAGCATACATTTTAACAGGGTTATAGAAGCCAATGTATGATGACAGAAAACAAATTAACTTCACTTTACCTTTATTAAGTGTAATTTTTTTTTTTCATTTATCCCCAAATCTAAGAAAGTGGAGGTTTAAAGTCCCTACTTATAGACTTTAAAACACATCTGCTACTCTATAAATCAACGGATAGCTTAGCAGCAAAATACATTAATTATAAAGTTTTATCATTTTCTAATTATTCAGGTTCAATAATTATTTGATTACCTTTATACCAATGCAATACACTTTTCTCCATGTGTCTATAATATATATATTTTTTTATTTAGAGCACTTTGAAATGTCTTGCTCCTGAAATGTGCTGTATAAATAAACTTGCTTTGCCTTACTTTACTTATTTAAAAATCACTGAATATATATCAACATCTATAACAGCACTACTGGTATAGATATTAAAAATGTATTAAACACACTGAAGATAAATCTTCTCCTCTTTTTCTTATACTTTGGTCATAAGAGCAAGAGCTAATTAAAACTTTACAGTTATAGATCCTGTTCTGATTAAAATAGGGATTGTGAAAAACAGAGTGTGTTCATTACCAGGCTTCTTGACTTTTTCTATGAAAACCCCAGGATGATTTTACATACCTACAATAGACTTTTCATCTTTTTGCCCTGGGTTTAACTCTGTATAAGATGTATTTTTTTATTTTCAGTTGCAGAACAGAACATTGTTTGGGTTCATTTAACCAGGGAAATAATCAAAGTGTGAGAGAGAAATCTTTTGGAGCGAATGCTGAAATTGGCAGTGTCTTAGCCTCTCTTTGACATCACAAGTTATAGAAAAATAAAGTCTTACACAGAACAGCTCATAAACACGAATATACACTCATATTTCTCACAAGTACACTCAAACACTATACACGCCTTCTTCTAGTCACCCAGTGGGGATATGTTTTTTTTTTAGATAATTCAGAGTTGAAATATCTGAGCTGCATGAGCCCTCTTATGAAGTTCTGCCAAGAGGGAGTTCAGAACCGCTGAGGCCCTCAGACAACAACATAAAAATTCCCAGAATTCAGCAGGGCCAAAACACCCGCTTTTGTTCCAGATAGTATTAGGCAAGAAAGAAAAAACGCACAGAGAATAAACCCACTGCATTTTATTTGTAAATTATTTTTATTTATTCTTATTCATTATTTCATTTATAGCAAACATTTAACCTGAGAAGTTCAATAATAAAAACGGTTTCTGGTCACTAATATCTCTGTACCATTTAACTTGTCTTTGTTTTAATATACCTTGAAATTTGACAGCATATTTCAGACTTTTTTCAAGTTCATGCTTACTATAGGATTAGCTTTCATTCAAGAATACTTTATTATTCCTAAAGGAAAGTTAAAAAGAGCCTAGATGACAAAGCACTCAACATGTGCAAGGTAAGTGACAAAATGGAAAGATGTAAANTGAAATGTGCTGTATAAATAAACTTGCTTTGCCTTACTTTACTTATTTAAAAATCACTGAATATATATCAATATCTATAACAGCACTACTGGTATAGATATTGAAAATGTATTAAAAACACTGAAGATACATCTTCTCCTCTTTTCATATACTTTGGTCATAAGTGCAAGAGCTAATTAAAACTTTACAGTTATAGATCCTGTTCTGATTAAAATAGGGATTGTAAAGAAACAGCGTGTGTTCATTAACAGGCTACTGGACTTTTTCTATGAAAACCCCAGGATGATTTTACATACCTACAATAGACTTTTCATCTTTTTGCCCTGGGTTTAACTCTGTATAAGATGTATTTTTTTATTTTCAGTTGCAGAACAGAACATTGTTTGGGTTCATTTAACCAGGGAAATAATCAAAGTGTGAGAGAGAAATCTTTTGGAGCGAATGCTGAAATTGGCAGTGTCTTAGCCTCTCTTTGACATCACAAGTTATAGAAAAATAAAGTCTTACACAGAACAGCTCATAAACACGAATATACACTCATATTTCTCACAAGTACACTCAAAGACTATACACGCCTTCTTCTAGTCACCCAGTGGGGATATGTTTTTTTTTTAGATAATTCAGAGTTGAAATATCTGAGCTGCATGAGCCCTCTTATGAAGTTCTGCCAAGAGGGAGTTCAGAACCGCTGAGGCCCTCAGACAACAACATAAAAATTCCCAGAATTCAGCAGGGCCAAAACACCCGCTTTTGTTCCAGATAGTATTAGGCAAGAAAGAAAAAACGCACAGAGAATAAACCCACTGCATTTTATTTGTAAATTATTTTTATTTATTCTTATTCATTCTTTCATTTATAGCAAACATTTAACCTGAGAAGTTCAATAATAAAAACGGTTTTTGGTCACTAATATCTCTGTACCATTTAACTTGTCTTTGTTTTAATATACCTTGAAATTTGACAGCATATTTCAGACTTTTTTCAAGTTCATGCTTACTATAGGATTAGCTTTCATTCAAGAATACTTTATTATTCCTAAAGGAAAGTTAAAAAGAGCCTAGATGACAAAGCACTCAACATGTGCAAGATAAGTGACAAAATGGAAAGATGTAAACCTTCATCTATCCTTATCCGTTAGGGACACAAACACGGTGGGGCCGGTGCCTATCTCCAGTAGTCTATGCGCAAAAGGCGGGGACACCCTGGAATGATCACCAAACTGTTACAGGGCAACACAGAGAAAACCAAACATGCACACACATACCTAAGGACAATTTTAGAGACACCAGTTTGAATAAAAGCAATGCTTTTCGACTTTGGGAGGAAGCCATGAGTACCAAGAGAGGTACACACAAAATCCATGCAGAAAGATCCTTGTCCAGGAATTAAACCCTGGGCATTTCTTGCTGTGAGACAATAGTGCTTCACACCACACCATTGTACTGCTAAGAGATGTAAACTTTTCAATCAGATATTGTGAAAAAAAAGTGTTTTACTTTATAGCTACTGTTGTGGAATGTGAACCAAAACTGGATCAAAATACAGCTAGACCCAGTAAACCCCTTATCTTTTGTGCATGATAAACTTATCCCAATAGGTTTCGAGGACTGTGGTCATAAATTGAAGAACCTTCTATTAATTTGTAAGTTTGTTATTATTCTTAAAATATGTCATATTTTAATTTGTGTTGTTTATGGTAGTATGCTGAAGCAACCAGACTCTACAATGCGACACTACAATGGCAATAACTTGTGCAATATATAATTTGATATATAATTTGATGCAATTTACCATTTGATACCCTGTGCAATAACTGTTTCTCTATATTTGACTCCCAGTGCAATAACTATATATATAAAAATATAAATATCCATCCATATAAATTCCCATGTAAACACTCTGTTCAATAACCCTGTATAATCATCCTACTAAAAATAGAATATATATGTGGACACACTGTATGTACTGTATATATCCCATGCACCTTTTTCTTCCTTTGGCACATTCTTCTTTGATTATTTGAGCTGATGTAACAAGTGAATTTCTCCACAGATCAATTGATTGATCAATAAAGTCAATCAGTCAATCAATAGTAAGTTCTGTTGTGTTTGATAAACTGCTTGTCCTTGTGTGTTGTGTTTAATATATATATTGGTGTTATTTTTGATCAGGACCTCTCATTAAAATTCTGTATCAAAGAGGTTTCTAGAATTTCCTTCTTTTATCTGCAGAATCACATGGGTGATTCTGAGAAACTAGTCTAGGCATTTGTCACTTCAAGGCTGGACAATTATAATTTTTTACTAACAGGAAGTTCACAAACTGTAGTTAAAAACCTTCAGCTGATCCAAAATGCTGCAGCCAGAGTTCTGATGAAAATTAAAAAGAGAGATCATATCATGTCATCCTAGCTTCTCTTCATTGACTTCATGCTTATAGTTAGAGTGGCTCAGGTTACCCCGAGCTAGTTCTGCTGCTATTGGCTTAGCCTGTTGGAGGACATAGGAACCCCTTTTCATCATTCTGCTTCATTCTATTTTTATTTTCCCACTACGCAGAATATGTTAGCTCAAGCTGTAATGTTATGCTCTCTCTGCTTCTCCTCATCATTTCTAGCTTCACCTGGTCTGTCCCTGTTTGGCTGTTATACCATGCTAGATTGAAATATGAGTTGTGCTGGGGCCATCAACACATTGTTTATAGATGTTGGAGCTAGGCCTGCTTGTCACTGTAGTCCTTTTTCTTTGACTCTGACTAACCTTATGTGCTCTCTTCATCCTCTGTCATGGGAGCTGGTTTGGAGATTGTCTGGCTGGCTTTGCTGTTTCCTGGACGGGTTGTGCAGTGGAGCTGGTTTACTGTTACCTTTTGTATCTCTGCTTCTTTCTCTATGTCTGCTTCTGTTTCCTTGGAACATGAGTCAGCCTTATCAGATGGCAGCTCACACTAAGCCTGGTTCTGCTGGAGGTTTATTCCTGTTAAAAGGGAGTTTTTCCTCTCCCCTGTCACTACAAGCATGCTTAGTGCGAGGGATTGCATTCGAGTCAATGAGTCGATGCACTCAACTGGTGTTCCTTAGATAGAAAACTATGAATCAGTTTGACTATATGATCTGGTTGAATTGTCTCTTTAAAGGGCCTTGAGATGACAAGTGTTGTGGATTGGTGCTATAAAAGTAATTGAAAATGAATTGAATTGAATTAAACACCTGTGATGCTAATCAGTGGCACACCTGAATTTAACATGTCCCTTTGGTTGTATTATTTTCAGTCTTTACTAGAGGTACCATTATTTTTGTCCAGGACTGTTTCATAATTTTATTTGCAAAAAATCAGTCTATTGAAAAATGATTGTAAAGCAATACCTGGTTTTCATATGTTTGTTTTTATAGAACATTTATTTATTTGCAACATTCAGGTTATTTCTGTGACTATTGTGTGCTTATCTCTCATAAAATCATGGCTACCAACACTTTCATCCACATGTGTAAATAATCTGTATTGAACAAATATAAATACATTTGGGTAATAATTAAGTAAAGATCCACTTCATAAAATGTGTGTCTATATTACACTTTACTAGAAAAGTATGGGCCAGAATATAATAGTTGCAGCTATAAGGTGTAATTTCATTTACCTTTTTACAGTTTTAAATAAATTGAAATAGCTTTTTAACCTCTGAACATCAGGTTTAAGACACACTATATATAAAACTACCAACATCCCCTGACTCTAGACTGCCACCCTTAGTTGGAAGAATGAACTTAAAGCTGCTTTGCAAGAGCTATACAGTAATTAAATTACAGTACATACTGTTAGCTCAGACTGGACAGTTAAACATATGAACAAAAAATCCAACCAGCGCAATCTCTGTGATTATTCCTTTAAATGTTTTAATAACAACAGTAGTTTTATAGATAATAAAAAAGGATATAAAAAGAATATAAAATCAAATTAAAATAACAGCAGAAATGTTGCTATCTGCTCCATCGCTGTGTATAGGTTTCATGGTAAATAAAGCATTGTTTTCATTGTGGAGGATCATGGTGGCCAGCTTTTTGGCTTCAGATTGAGATCTTTGCCTGGACAAGCATCATTACAGTTCATTTTTCCAGAGTTTTTCAAGATCAAGCCAATGAGCTCCCCAGATAACAAAAACAGTTACTCAAAAGCCCTTGCTGTTTCTTAGTGACCGAGTAAAATGGATGATTCAAAATTCAGGATGTTTATCGTCTTATGTTATGCAAATTCCTTTCCACTATTTTGCATTTAAGATTAATAAATGTAGAATTTACAGCCATGAAAGAGACGAATGAAGCTTTGTTCAGTATGACAACTTTGAATTCCTATTTTGTGTGTCCCTCAGTAGTTCAGGGTATCATATTGCTACCTTTTCCCTTCTGTGCAATTATACTGCTCAGTTACACTGGTATAAAGTCTCAATTTTCAAGGCTTTTCAACGTAAAACTGTAAATCTGTGCTTTACTTTGCTCCATTTAACCGCATAAGGACTTATTCCAGACATCACAAAAGTTTAACGTCAAAGCCATTATTAATTTGCTGGCATGGTTCAGGTCAGTATCATCAAAATTGATAAATGGTTCTGCAGAGTACAAACATTTTTAGATTGGGTTGGCTTAACATGATAGATCTTCAAAACTGGCTTTAGCTTTTGCAACATACAAATAACTCAGTTAATTTCAATATAAGTTTGTATTCTCTTCAGTTTTACTCTATTAAATGTTGATGTTTTTTTTAGAACTGTAAACCAAGCATATTACGTAGCTAATGTTATCCAAGTTGTGGTTCGCAGCTTGAATTATTTTTATTTTTATTATTTTCTTTATTAACTCAAAGTATTGTTTTTAGGAAAATGAAATATCAGTTGATATTACAGATCATAATAGACCATATTACAGAATAAAAAAGTGAAAGGGGTTGTCTGGTACTTGGCAAAGTTCTTTCAGATTTTCTTTCAGCCTTTGAGAACTGAAACTGCTATGTGCCATTTCCCTATTATAAAACTGTTCAAACATAAGTCACATGTGAGTTTCCTCAAGACTCCAATTTTAAGTGATTAATTGTAGATTAATGTATACTATGTTACATTCGAACTACCTCTAATTACTTATTGTGAGCAGATGTATGAACATATTTTTTGGCATATGTTTAATGTGTTTATTTTAATATTTTATATTTCCTGTTAGCACAGGACAGTTACTTGTTTGCTCATATTCCACAGTTGTCACCTAACTATATTTAATGAGGCCAATAAACTACAGGGCATGCCAGAAAGTTGTTGCTTGCTTTGACTTAGACCTGAATGTATTAACTACAATTCTGTGTAACTACTACTTTAAAACAGGCCACATATAAATAGCTGCTGTCTTTTTTTTTTATAATTTATGAATCTTATTTTAAATTCTTAGCTAAGCTCTCTCCCAGATTGAAAGAATATGTTTTAAAATCTTTGGAGTGTATAGTGCCCATTATTTTTCCTAAAGCTAAATACTTTTCAGAGTGTTCTGTCAGGTATATCTATATAGACGTTTGAGGACAACAGAAATTATTTAATCTTTGTTTCAAGAACAAGATCCAACCAGGGTGTGCCATTTTATTATTCAAAGTTTGTTTTAACAATTATCATGTCTTCAAATTTTTCTGATCTTGTATTTTTTATATACTGTAAAGATTAGCCTTTTAACCTTTTGTCTTTGATGCAATTTCTAAATGTGTTGTCTTATTTTACTAAAAATCCCTTCAGTTACATTGTGTATAAGTTGCAGTATAAAAATAAACTTGATCTCATTTAGTTCCTGAACTAAGAGTAAAATCTTACATTAGTTCACTGTTATTACCATATTCCAAAACTAATCCTCCAAGTCCATAAAGTTTAGGACACATATTGAATCTATGTTCTATTAGCTTAAAAATGCAGCAAGTGTGGAAGATTCACAAGTGAAATTTGAGCTGCATTTAAACTTGTCAAATAAATTTTGGGCTATAAAGCAAAAAACCTCCCATGTGGATGTGCAGTTAAACATGTGGGGTCTCAAATCTTTACTGTCAGATGTATTTGGTTTCAACCTAAAACTTGGCTTAAGTGTTTATTAAATCACTAAAGTCATGTGACGGTTGTTTTGTTTGGCTGCATAGGATTTAAAATTTTTAAATACTTTGATTTTTCCTTGTTTTTAAGAGAAAAAAAAACCTTTGTAAATACAGTTAGAGACCTGTTGTCATCAGGGGTTTAACAATAAGAGTTTAGGACTCAAAGGCTTGCCATTGATTTTTTTTCCACGGGAACTCCCCCTCTGAAAAGCACTTTTCTCAACACTGACCTGTCTCGCTGTACTTCCTGTTCCTCAGTTTTCCCATTTATATAGTTATTAGGCTTGCTAAATGGCCCTGGTTCACCGGTGGTCTCTCTCCAATAACGGCCATTGATGGACAGGTCTTGTTGCTTGTGGCCTTGGGCTTTACTAGACTTTGAGCAGCCGGGCCAAACCTACTTCACTCTAAATACTCAAGAAAACGCTTAACTGCTGTAACATGAGCACAGAAAGAAATAGAAGGTAATGAGTTTAAACACATCTAATTAAGAGAAAATATTGTAGGGCCAGTAGTTGCTTTGGGATGCTGGTATGGTTTCCTGAGCTACACTGTCGAGGGGAGGTAGAGAAGAAGGGGTAATCTGAGCCGCAGAGTTAATCTGAACAAGTAAAGACATGTTTACACCATAAATGAGGCCTGACTATTCTTCAATGCACTTTGCTGGATTCGAGGTTCAGTGGTATAATGAGGTAAATATGGTTTTTAAATGTAATTTACACAATTCCTGAGGCATGTAAAAAATCATCTAAACAGAAACTTGATTCGTTTAAGGTTGGAGGGAGCAGACCATGTATATTTGTAGTCTGTTACCTTACAAACACCAGACACTATGAGTTGGATTATTACAGTAGGGGGACAGCCTCAGTTATGTTCTCAATAGAAGTTCTGAATTAAGTTGCAGAGCAAAGCAAAAACAGCAATATTCTTCAAATATTCATTAGTGAAATGTTAATCTTTTTGTATATTTATTTATGTTCCCCTATCTGTCTACAGACATTTTTCTGAAATATTGGTATATTCAATAATGTGAATACTTCCAGTACCATCTATTGTACTTTGTTACAGCCCTTTATGTAATCTAGTAATGGGCTCATTAATTATAGTTCACTAGACTGGCTGCTTGACATAAGTTTTCAATTTTTCAAAAGAAGAAACAGTTAACGTTATTAAGTAACATTAACGTCTATGAAAGATAATTTACCAGAAACCACTTTTTTATGCCTGATTCAATTGAGATCATCAGGAGAAAAATCTGGAACTATGGAGGAAGGAAGGTAGTCAGTGACATAAAAATAATCCTAACTAACCTAAAATATTGAAGATTTAAACAAATTTGATGGGTTTCCATCTAGTTTTTTTCAAGCTAGCAATAGAGACTATTTCCCTTGGGTAGAGAGGATACTGTAAAAGCAAAACTTAATATAAAACTTATGTTCAGTCTTTAATTCAGTATTTAATTTCTTCAACTGTCCTGTTTGTCTCTGTGTTGCCCTGCGATAGCCTGGTGACCTGTCCAGATTGTACAGTATAGTGGCGCAATTTGTAGCACAGTTGCCCTGCAGCAAGAAGGTTCTGGGTTTGATTCCTGCCCCAGAGTCTTTCTGCATGGAGTTTGCAGTTCTGGGTTTGATTCCTGCCCCAGAGTCTTTCTGCATGAAGTTTGCATGTTCTCCCTGTGCAAGCATGGGTTCTCTCCAAGTCCTCTGGTTCCCTCCCCAAGTCCAAAACCATGATCGTTAGGTTAATTGGCTTTTCTAAATTGTCCTTATTTACATATTTTTTTGTCTCTGTATTTATTCTCCGCTATCTATTGTTCCCATAGACTGCTGGAGATAGCAGGCCTGATTGCGACCCTGACAGAATAAGTGGAGCTAGATGATGGACCTCCAGGAGATTTCAAGATGTGCTTAGAGGCTCTTTGCGAATGTCCTAAATAAGGCACATCAGCTTGTAGTATGAAACACAAGGTTTGGTAGTGGTTATTGTAAAGTGAATTTTCTTATTCTACTTATGACTGTATGGCATTTGTTGTAGTATCAAAAGTGTGATTTATTAAGTGTCTATATACACTCTAAACTGTCCCATAGGATCTCTTAAATCTCAGCTTTCTGCCAACATTGATAGAACTCCTGTATAAATATCACAAAGCTTCATAATCTAATAAAGAATATCTGTGGAAAAATTAAAATCTCGTACTTATAAAAATGAGGTTCCATGCAATTTTAGACTATAACACTATGAAAAGAAGTCTTGGTTAAAAATATTTTCCACAGGGGTGACAGGGTGAATTCCCCATTCCCCATGGGTGCACTGAAAGTGGCTGTCTCTTGCCCTGTTTGAGGGAGGGGGATAGGAAGGGAGATGTGAGTCTGTATAACACAGGCGCCCCAGTCTCGACCTCACAGACAGCCTGGGCTCATTGCTCAGTTTCCACTCTGGTGACTGAAAAGTGCTGGCATTAAGACTGAGAATAAGCATGAACACCACTGTAAACAGGGAACTTTTATTATGCAGAGACTTAAAAGGGATAATATAGTTGTGTTGTTGTTTATTATTTCACTTACACCTCACCCAGATTCTATCAGGTTATTTTAGCTTGTTATGCTGCTGCAGAATCTCAACAATTTTTGGGGAGAACATATAGTAACTGGATTTGTATTGAAGGTATACATACCTAAAGAGAGCAACATCCTCTTGGTGACAACCAAGACAGTCAATTTAACTCTAGAATGCTGTATAAACATTAACTTGACTGACTTAAAAGATTTAAGATTCGTTACTTTGGCAACCAAACAATGGATGGATTTGCATGGCAACCAGTATAAAGGGGTGGGTCTTCTCCTTGATTCCACACATTCATTTAAAGGGGTGATAGAATGCAAAACCGAGTTTACATTGTCATAAATGAATACCGATAGTTCAGTGGGCGTCAGAGAGCCATGAGCCGCCCCTCCTCTGGCTGAGGAGGGGGGGCAGATAAGGCAGGTGGGGGTGTCCAGGCCACCGTCACCGGGTCGGGTTCGGTCACTCCGCTTGCTCCCTGCCCCCGTCCACCAGGGTTCCAGGACCAGCCCCGGAGCTGAGGGCTCGGTTCGAATGCCCGGTGTGTTTCAAATATGTGCTGCACTGTAGTCGAGCAAAATCCCGGACAATTTTGAAATTCCCCACAGGCATTTTTTTAGGTATGAAAAGTAAAAAATGCCCGGGAAAAGGAGGACATCTGCTCACCCTACCGTATCAACAATTTTGATGTTGCAGATAGTGCTTGTTGCTATGATGCGCCTTTCCTCAGCAGCTTGTTGTAAACCAACCAATCAACACACACCTCATCTAAATATTCATGAGCATACCATAAAAGGAAGAAAACATGTAGTTTCATTCTAGTGCTTTTAACCAAGTTTGAATTAGGCCTCATAAAATAGCAAATATGCCATTTTCAGCCCAGCCAATGTTACACACCCTATTCAGAGACGTTAAGGACCAGCACCAAATACCCTATATAATCATTCTGTGACCCCTTTAACAATTGTGTTATTTTTATTTTCTGGTAGACAGGAATCTTTTCACTCAAAAAAAAAAAGACTAAAAGCAGGTATTATACCGTTTAATTTGATTTATTACAAACATTTGCATAAGCTTGATCTTAACAAGCCCAGCGACAAAATGTAATATATGCATCATCTCTGACAAATAGTTTCCACATTTTTTTTATTTTGTTTTATTCTTTTTTTAATTATTTTTTATTTTTTTATTTATACTATTTATATTTAGTTTCCACATTTTTTACACTTCTTACCAATGACAAAAATATAGGAGGCCCTTTATCCCAACACTTTGATCATCGTAAAAGCAGTTTGAGTCAGATTAAAAGTGCTCTGTTGACAGCACAGTCAACATCTGCAGCTAGAATAAATGACAGCATGTATATGCTCTCTTGTCATTTATTTTGGTATATAAAATAATCTTAAATGAGATGAGGGACACTGATGTAGTACATGTGATCCCAAGTGGAGTGAACTTTGGAATTACGGCTCTGTACAATTTTGAGACTGCTTGTTAGGCCTTTTCAGATAACAGTTCTGCAATAACCAACAAAAAAATCCATTAAAGATGATTTTGTTCTTTTTCATTAAACAAGTCTGTCCCATGATTTTACAGGCCCTGGGAGCTTTCAGTTAATGCAAATGGGATTTTAAAAAAAAATGTACAGTATGCTTTGGCAATGTGCAGAAGACATGTATTGAAGATTCTGCCTATATCTGGTTGTCTCCATACTTGTGTAGGAGGTCCAAATGCATTCAGTGATTGAAATAAAATTAACAAAGTTGTTATCTAAAATCTTACGCATGTTATCATCTGCATTACATTCTGCAAATCAATATGATTATCAGATTAGAGAGAAACTGGTAGATCATGTGTGAGTATTTATTGAAATGACTTTTGGAGGTGTTGCCATGAAAACAAATACTGGACACAAACATTACTATTACTGGTGTGGACACACTGACAAAAAGATCTTAGGATTCATCAAACTTAAAATAACAAAATAAGGATAATCAGTGCCATTTACATGGCCTCAGTGGTCCTTTAAACCAATGAAATTAAAACATTCAAATGTATGACATTTCCCCTTTTGCAAATTACGTGCATCATATCAATTNCGACCTGGATCTGATCTTTTCATGGCAGTCTGAACAACACAGATCTGATTTTTTCCAATCCGACCCAGGCCACTTGGCTATGTGGTCCTGAATCCAATAAAAAATCTGATCTTTTCAAATGCTACCTGTGTCTGAACGGCCAGGTTGGATTCATCCCACCTGAACGTCATTAATACCCGACAAAGGTCACTATTATGCATCTTGCTACGCAGAAGCTGCAAGAAAAACAACAACCATGGCAGATAATGATGCGGAGAGCGGTGTTTATGTTTAAACATATTGCAAAGATTGTGTTTTTATGTTTGGAAAAGACTGTCATTGCGTCCTCTACTGCGCATGCGGGACACTTGCGTTGTATGACTGCAGTTCACACAGGATATAAGTCGCATATATTTGAAAATATGAACGACAACGCAAAAAAAAATCGGATTTCACAAAAAATTGTAATTGAGCTTCAAGGCCTTCAGTGTGAACGTAGCCAGAGAGTAAACAAAAAATACATAAGAAATCAAATAAAACCAGTAAACCACTAGAATGACACAAAACGGAAATTAAACCAATTACCTAGAAAACACAGAATGACATGAATCAAAGTATAACTGAAAACTGAAAAAGAAAACTTAAACAGAACCAAATAGCACAGAAAGTGCAGAATCATGACAAATAGTAGAATGTTTGTACTTTTAGAAATTATTGATACAATGCAGTAAACTCAACCAAAATCTGAATAGATATTTTGATTTATTTAAATGGTTAACTGTTAATCAGATGATAATGTTAAAAGAAAAGAAAAGAAACTTTCTCAAGGTGTTTGCTAACTTTTGTGTGCTGTGAATCTAGAATAACTAGGTACACAACGATACAGCAATGTTTTGTTACCTACCCGAAAAGCCATAAATAAAAATAAAAAACTTTTAAAGGATGACTTTACATTCACTGGAACATAAGCACAGAGTTGAACACAACACATATCCCTTTGACGGATTCTCATCTTGTTTCAGACTATGCGATGCATGTATGAAATAATAAAAACATCCTTTTGCACTCCTTTTCCAAAAAGTAGTCTTGTGGGAAATAATGAAGAGAAGGAGTTTGCTTCCTTGTGTTTTTCTCAGTTCAGATATCTGTAGTGATTAAGTTAAATGAGCAGAGGAGGATTTACAGTCCCCTGATGTGGGGAGATAAGGCAAGAGGAGTCACTCTGACTGACAGCGCAGGCTTGGGAAGGAACATAATCCAGCTGATGGAGAGAAATTTTCAGCATTTCTAATCTCTCCCACTCGTTCCATCTCATATATCATCCCGCCTTCACACTCTTTCTCCTGTTCTGTCCACAACGGCTTACCAACGAAGCAAACTAATAAAGCTCTCACCATGCACAAAACCTGCCTTCACAACAATTTATCACCACAAAACCACATCCCCTGTCTTTAGCCTTGTCCTGTCAGTGTGTTGCTAAACTTTCTCATTCATTCTTGAACTCAACTTGTCTTGCCTTCTCGACTGTGTCCACTCCCCTTGTCCCCTTAAACACACCCCCTGTACTCTCCTCTTTCCTCAGTCTAAAATAAATCAATGCTGGTCGGAGCTCAGTTGTAATAAATCAGACCCCGTCCTGGACTGGAGCCTGCCCAGTCAGCCTGTCACTGCCTGGCCTTCACTCAGGATTAATTAAAGGCCTGATATAAAGCCCAGATGTGCTTGAGCAAGGGAGCCCTGAACCCTTCTGAGCTTTAGGCGCTTTCTTTACCCCCCCACCACACACACAAATACACACATACTCACCAATTTACTTACAGTGTGCTCAAGATGTGTTCATGAGGTACCTTAAGAGAAGTTGTGTGCATATTTCACACCTCATCTTCTACAGTATGCACATTTAAAGGCCAACAAGAGTCTCAACATGTCTTGTCATTTCAGTGTAATGATCTTAAACCTTCCTCTTTATCTTTGAAGTGTACTTATTAAGATAGGGACAAAGTAAAAGGTTCTGGATATTTTTCCCAATGAAAGCATGCATTTTTTCAAGTCTGATTAAAAGAAAACCCTAAAAAGTTAGAAACATTAATTAGATTTTTTTTTTTTTTTTACTATGGTGTTTTTATTTCTTCCAATATAAGCTTGTACAGCCTTTGCATTCAAATGATATTTAATCAGGGGTCTTCTATTTAAAAAAAAAATGTAATGTAAATGTTTTTATTAAGTTAAAGCTACAGTGTGTAATAATTACAAGAATTTACTGGCAGAAATGTAGCATATTATTTATATATATATAATATATAACTATCTACCAACTGAAAGTCTCAATCTTTGTCCTTCATTCCCTTAGAAAGGATTATTTCTATGGAAAAACAGAGCTGACAAAATGGTGACTGTAGCGATTGTCATTATGCTGAAATGTGACTGTGCAGGTGTGTATATAAAATCTCTATCCAACAAAAACTAAAAAAACGCTATTTAATAAATTCTAAAAAAAAAAAAAAAAAAAAATCTATGTCTACAAATCTTGTCATCACTTTAAAACAGAGGCGGACCTTACTGTGGCCATTTTATATCTCTTTGTTTTTTGTTTTTTTTTTTGGGGGGGGGGGTTGTTTGTTTGTTTGTTAATATGTTTCCCATGTTATGTGTATTATTGCTGCAAAAGCAAATCTTAATGTGGTGATTCCATTTCTGAGGATTTTGACAATTTTCGCTATAAAAAAATATTTAAATATGTTCCAATTACAGTAACTAATGTGCTAACTTAGTGAGTACAGGGAACCATTACAGTTACATTTCCTGCATGAAAAAAACAGAATTTAGGTTCAGAACTTTTATATAATGACTGTAGACTGGCAACCATATGAACAGCATGCTACAATGAAGAAACTTTTTGCTATAGCCTTAAATGCCACCTTGGCTTTGACAAAGGCTCTGTAAACCGTGTCATTTCATCTTCAGCCACTTCTTTATAGTATTTCTTGCCTCTGGTGGGAGTTTACAGGATGATGTTTCTGGAGGGTGGGTTTGTTTTGGCTTGCAAGGTCAAGGGTTGCAAGGCATACCTTATTGCATGATGACTGAGGGAGGGATTAGATGAGTAAGATATCACTCTGTTTTCTGGTCATGGCTGAGCAAGGTTAACCCACAGCAGCCCTGGGGCCTAAGTTGAGAGGAAGGGAAGGGAGGCGGGGGTTAGAGAGGGTATCATAAGGGCAGGGGTGGCTTGGGGGACTATTGGGCTGATTCCTGATAGCCGCAGAGCGGGCTGGCCTTCCCTTTCTGCAGCAAATGCTCAGTCAGGAAATTAGACGTCTGGGCTTCCTCTTTTCATGCAAGCTCCTCTTGCACCCCCACCCCACCCCCATCTTTGAAACACAGCTTGACACTTAAAGCAAAATACTATGTTTTTAGAAAATAATATAAGCTTTCACTACAGAAAAACAAACTCACAATATAAATTCAAATTTCAAGGGCTGTGGATATTTTTCAGCTTGACTAACAGGATTTCTTTTAAATGCTTTATCTTTTAGACAAACAGCAGGGTTAATCTATTTGTTTGGGAGTGGGATGTCAGCATCCATAATACATTTGTTGTTTAAAGTTTAGCAAATATAAATGGCTATCAGCCTTCCTCATACATCTGCACGGAGAGGCCAGTGTAAGGATCAGGGTCCTGTGCAGTCAGGGATCATAGCTTAAACAGATTTAGGCCATTTTCTTATGTCAGATATGATATAGCTGGGTTCCTAATGGGCCTGGAAAAAGAGGTAAACTTGTCCTCGACCCTGTGAATTCCATTACATAAAGAGGATGATTTGCAATGCACTGTATTTTAACTGCAAAGATCGAAGATAAACACTTTAACCTGAAATACCAAACACACAGCATTCACTGAAAAAATGCCTTCCGACAAGTAAACAAGCAAATGTCCTTTAAATTGTCACTTAAAAATGAACATGTTCCAGTGTTTTATCAGATAATTGTCAAATTACTCAGTGTAGGGATCTCACTGAGACATTAAGATACTATCAACACCTGGGATGAATGTAACTTGGTATCCAGGTGTTAAAGCAGGAAGAAAAATAAACCCAGAAAGTAATTGCTGATATGTTCCTAATGTGCCCCCTCACCCTTACCTCCCCTGCCCTGTGCCTCCTGCTGATAGGCCACCCCTGATGGCTGTCACACCTGGTGTTGAAGACGGTAGGGTGTATTTTATCTGCTCAGGACCCATTGGGGGGCTATTCGTCTTTCTCCTGACTAGTGTTGGGAGGTCAGGGACAATCCCTCTGTTTATCCCCCTGTCCGTCATCGCTACACACATCCCTGGAGTTTCATTTGCATCTCCCCTGTGAAAGTGAGGAACACTTGCACTGCTAGCCTGGAATGTCCTCAAGCAGGATTGAAGGTGCTTGATGCTAGTTTAAGAAACAATAAAATAAATAGCCAAAGTAAAATTCTTTAAAAAAATTATAGTTGTTATTAAAAAAAACACACAGTGAGATAAAATTGGGATTTATAAAGGAGGACTTTATAGATATTTATCATTCTTAAATGTGTTTGAAATAATATTTTGGCTCAGTCAAAATTCATATTAATAACTTCAGAGGGACACAAGGAGTATATCAGTCAAAAAACTGAGACTGTGATGTGACTTTCCCTTCCTTTTGTTGGGCTAGTAAAAATGATTCTGGATTGCGTGGTTGATTCTAAGCATTTTTCTCTAAGAATGTCTGACTTTTTCCTATAAAATACATCTTAGATTAATCAGAAGAAAGGGGAGTTCAAACAGCAAATGGTCCAACCTCAAGCCTGAACATAAACCCATGGATCACTGAGAATGAGCTGTTTGGACCTATATTAATTTTTGATGTCAGTTGAATGAAAAAGGGTTCTCTCTGTTTTCTGATCCCACCAGAACGCAAAGCTAGTGTGGGAACAAAATTCTGGGAAGAGTCTGAGTCGAGAATCCTAACAGACAGACTAGGAAGTTTATATATCAAATAATTATTTATCTGATATATCTGAGCCAGAATTTGTCTCTACAAGATGCAAAACATGGTGGGGATAACGCTGTAGCTGAGGGTAATTCAAATGCTAATGTAGATAAAAATCATATTCAGAATGTGAATAGTACTTTTTTTTTACTAGTATTTCAGTTTCAATTTTTCAATTTTTATAATTTTTTTTCAATGTTTGCATATAATCGCTGGCATCTTCTCAAGCATGTAGCAGCAGCACAGCAGTAATGCAGCTGACATACGATTCCAGCATATTTAAGTAACTTGCAAAATTAACAAAATGAACAAAGTTTTTGTTCCTATTGCTGCAACACATTTTGATCTACATGGAGTCTTTTTCACTGGAAAGAAGTTGAGTATAGTACTATCATTGCATTGATTGGATATATTGAAAGTCTTACAGCTTGGCTATTTTGGCAGATAGTAATATAATGAAATCAATTTGTTGTGTTACCAAAATACTATATAAAGTCTATATCGATGAAAAAATATGTATAAATCTGTTCATGTCAGTCAAGAAATGCCTCTAGTGCTAGTTATTTGGATATCCTAAGTATTTTGCTGTGCTCATCAAAACGTAGAACTCTCAGAGTCTGCAGAACATCTACAAATTATTACCGATAAACAGACTTTAACACTGATGTTTAGAGATGTTTTATTTTTGTGTAGACAGGTGCAACAGGCTAAAAATGGAATAATTCCTCATATTTTTGTGGTCATGTATCATTTATCATATTTGCTTATTTTCCTTGATCAAATAATTTATTGTTGCTTCCGTAGTGAATAGCAGCATTTGGAATAATGGTGTACTGCACTGCTTTGTCTACAACAATAAAACATTGTAAATGTTTGCTCAGTTTTTCACCTGCACAACAGACATGAGTGTGATAATTATGAAAGGTGGACAGAGTTGACCTGCCTCCTTGTCTTTTCCAAATGCAGGTGTGATGTGTAATTGAACAGACCATTGGGAGGTGTTATAGGGGTATTCCATAAGAAAGAGTGGAAAGAGGTCCTTTTTTTTTCTCAAGCAAATTTTATTTTTTTTATATAATGTTTATTTATTATCTTTTGTAAATATGTTTATATTCTATATTTTGTTTTGCATTTATGTTGTTTATATTTAACAATAAGCTTCACACATTGTAATTCTCAATGTGTTATGATGACTGATTGTTTTGGAGGCTCCATATGCACTTGGTTCCCTACTCGTAGTGGATAATGAGTTTAGGGTTCCTTGTCTTTAAGAATGATGCTTTTTCACTTATATCTGTCTATCTATATCTGACTATACCCATATCTAACAATAGTTTCAATTCTGCTTGTTTACATGGGTCTCCATGAAGGGTTATCTCGGTGTTCTTATGAATATGATCCCCATCCAAAATCTAAAGAAAAGAGACCATCAGAAAACCAGAAAGACATCCTTAAAAGATCCATTGAAAAATCTTGTTTCTGGGAAGCAAAGTAAAAACAGATTAAGGGTAGTTTACTTTTGCAAAGGAATGAAAACTTTGTAAAAAACAAAAAAAAGTTACTTCAGCATTGTAAAGGTGTGGAGTGTACCCAGTGGCTAGCAAAAACACTGTTTATCTACTCTGCATTGCACTACGGCTTCAGCCTGCACACGTGTGTCTGGGATTCTGGGATGAGTCCCCTGGGCTCAAGGACCACACATGTTGAAAATGTGAGCTTACAAGATAAACTAGTTTCCTTTTGACAAAAAAAAAAAAAAAAAAAAACTAAAAAGAAGTAAATGGTAAAAACTAGAATATTTTTTTTTTTTTTATTTGAGACAATTTAATTTTTTGGATTTGCAAACTCACTTCATATTTTTCATCATTTTCACATGCCAGTGAGGTACGTAATGTCTTG
>NW_015150730.1:789290-795627 GCF_000732505.1 Cyprinodon variegatus
AAAAAAAAAAAAAAAAAAAAAAAAAAAATGCAACAAGAAGTAAATGTTAAAAACAAGAACGCTTTTTTTTTTTTTTTTATGTGAGACAATTTAATTTTTTGGATTTGCAAACTCACTTCATATTTTTCATAATTTTCACATGCCAATGAGGTAATGTCTTGTTTTAGACTGCATATTAGGTCATCTCCAGTGGTGTGTTTCTTCCCAAATGAGTAATTTTTACTTATATGACATAAATCTGCAAAGAACAGGCCTTCTTTGGATATTGATTAAAAGAAAAAAACACTTTTCTTTATTTTCACGCAGTAGAAGGATTGCTTCTTTTGAATATTGAAAGTCAGTGCAACCAAGAGGTAGTGAGAAAAGGAGAAAAGAACTGAAATGGGGAAAGGGTGGGAGGAGTGTGTGAGAGTAGAGAAGTTGAAATTTGACTCACAAGCTTGCACTCTTGCCTCTCTCTCTGGGACCCCTCTACTTGGCTTCGACTTAATTGCATCCCCGATATAAACAAGAGGGTTAGTGTGAGAGCAGACCAGCAGCTGAGGGGCTCAAGCAGAGGGCCAGACTGGGGATTGAGTTCAGAGGGGAAGGACTTAACACAGAAAATGCATAACTGAGTGAAGCCCAAAGAGAGATATGGACGAAGGATTAAATATGTAAAGACAAAGCAAAAGCTCCTTGATTCAGCAGATACTGCAAAATTAAAGTCAAGACAAAAATGTGCTGGTTTTACTGTTTTACCTATTCCCTTTTTTTGCATGCAATGTCTGCTTTATTGGTGTAAGTGGTATGTCTGCTGTGTAATACCAGAACTGGGGCATCAGACAGTAGCCCCTCTGGCTCCAGCACAGTTGACGCTACGCCTCAGAACATCTCTTTCACAGTTACTCCCTGCTGATCGATTAGTTCCAGCGTTCTCACAGAGACAGCTTGGGATTGGATTCCATTATGAGTGATCCCTGCTCAGACTCTAAGACCATAATTCATAAACAGATGCTGTTGAGGTGTGCCTTTGGATAAAACTGCAATAATGAAACAAGCAAAAATCATAAACTGCGTCCTTTGCAAGGATCCTTGTGATTCAGAAAACTGACCAAGCTATTCTTGGACTGGACATTAGTAGGTAGAAATCAATGATGATTAACATTTTCAGTCATAAAATTATAACTAATTTTATTTGAAAATGTGTGGAAGGATTCCCCATGTATTGCATGTAGCACAAAAGAAAACACATTACAGTTTGCATATGCCTTCACTATTGGATACAATATACATTCAGTTTGATAGCCCTGAGGTCTGGCCGTTATATCTCTGCTTACTTGTTCTCCACACTTACAAAAATGAATCTGTTTTATTTAGTACAGGTCTGCAAATAGGGAAACATTGTCTAGCATGTTAAAAGAAATTGTAAATATGCTGAGTTGTAAAATTTTAGCTTATTTATTTAACCAAAAACCATATCTTAAAAAATAAATAATATATAATTTTAATTAACAATAACAACAACAAAAATGTACCATAGGTTGCATGTTTCATATCATATCATTTACCTTATCAAAAACATAGCAAAGTGTGTAATTTAGTTAATTATGACTATGAGAATAGAATAGATTAGAATAGAATTATCTAGCCCTCATCCCTCAGACAAAAAAATCAGTTGAAAGGTTTATATGGAAAGTTTCAAAATATATTGGAAAGTAATAAGAAAAGTGATATAAATAAACACAATGGTATTTAGAGTGCCAGCAAGCATGATTAATCACAACTCATCTAGTGTAATTTTCTGATGAACTCAGTATTTTCTTACCAATGATTCTATACCATGTGGAATATGAGATTTCCTAGTAAAGTGGTATTTGACGTGCCATGCTCCATGCTGTCATACACTCCGGGACAAATTGCGTGTTGGGAAGTTGCCAGTTTGTAAAACACCCTGTTTCAACCTCAGCTATTTAAACAGCAATCATGTCCAAGGTCAGGAAAGTCTCAGCACTTAATTTTTCATCTATTTTGTTTTTTAACTTTGACAACTAAATGAAGCCTGGTGTTGTGTCATGACTTGCCGATTGATTAATAAAACCTAAACATTTGTCCAAAATACTTAAATCTTGCTGTGGATAAAGAAAAGTGTCAAAGACAGCTAACGTCATTCTGAAATCATTGGATTTGCTCACCAAGACATGATTGGTAAGAGTCTCTCTCACACCTTTCACAGGTTGCCTGTCCATCACAGAAGATAACGTGGAACTTTAACAGTATCTCCAGATAATTAATCAGTATATTCCTGTTAATCACATTTGTTAATGCAACGCCAAACTTCTTAGCACCTAGCAAAGTGCTCAGCGCTCCTCTTGGGAGATCTTGCAGTGCATCTTTTTTATACATCTAAAGGTGCAATAAAACTTTGTCCTACAGACACTATTTTATATGTTTTCTTTATTATGTAATCATTTTTATGTTTAATTGATTGATATGGATCTGAGATATTATACATTTGTAAAAATATTTGCAGATAATTATAGCAATTAACAAGCATGAGATATTTAGCTTAAACAAATTCAGAATAATATTGGAAGAACACTCTAGGTTAAGTCAAGTCAATTTTTTTATTATCTCCAGTGAGCATTCTGTTGTGCCGACAGCACTGGAAAGCATGAAAATCAACCACACACATAGACCAACATAGAAAAATTAATAGAAAAAGACAAGTCAGAATGAGTGCACCTGGGATTAAAAATGTGACTAGATAGAAAATAGTTTTTCCGATTGCTCTTCTTAAAATATCAAATTTTGTATCTCCTACCTGATGTTAAAAATGAGAGTTCTGCTTAGAGAGAACAGATGGGATCAGCCAAAATGATGCGCTGGAGTTAGAAAGCACAGTTGGGTCATAAAAAATATGACAGCAATTTTACTGTTCATTGAAAATATTTTGCAGGCGATTCTTATACATTTGATGTTGAAACTTTAATTTGCTAAAAAAAAAAAAAAAAAAAAAAGAAAAGAAATAACAGATTTAATAAAACAAGAAAAAAAAACCTATGCAAAAGCAGGGCTGAAATTAAAAGTTTTATGTGTGTGTACTATCTTTACCACACACACTACAGTCTTCCATCATTAACTACACCAAACTGTTACACTAACTCTACTGTTTAGTCATTTATCACCACTGGAGTGGTCAGGCTGGGGACGTTCTCAAATTCTGTGTACATTTCTTTTGTTTTAATAATTTGTTGATTTTTAAAGCAAATTATTATCACCTGTTTAAAAGGTCATTGTCAATCCAGCCATTTTCAAAGATGTATCTGCTAGGATGATAGCAGAATGATCAGAATATTTAATAATTTGGTGTCCACTGTGATGGTTTTGGTGGTTATTACCATATAAAATAAACTAAGTAGGTAAGAAGAAATTCATATGATAACCTTTGAGTCTTCCATGCCATTTTTTTCCCCTTTATGCTACGAATAGCTTACCCAGTAAAAGATTGCCCAGAGCCCTTCACAGGTACATTGAGCAGAAAACTGAATAGGCTACTCATTGTCCATCCATTTCAGACAGTAGCATAAAATTATACCATTAGAAGAAAGCTAAATATTGACAGAGGGTTTAAGCTTGGTGAGTCAAAAGTCAAAATTTAACATGTGAGCTGCATCTGGGGTTTTAGCTTTAAGACATTTTTAAACATCAACGGGATAGCAAGTTTGTCAGTTTCTGATCAGACTACAATTAAAATGTCTTCCTTTACTTTGTCATTTTGTTACCTTGTTAAGTTGATGAACATCTTACTCTCAATCTTAGCTGATTATTTATCTTAGCATCAAAGTTCACTGCCCTCACTGACATTTTTTCCCTGCAGACAGCTGCTCTCTTGTTAGATTTACTACAAAATGTGTGTTCCACCATATTTTTGAAAAACTTTCACCTGTCAAGACCCAACTCCTCCAAGCAGGGGTTTTAAACTGCCCCCTAGCTTGTGAATGCACATAAATCCAGCAAGCTCTGAAGCAAACGAGAAGAACTTCTTTACATAGCAGTCTAATTGCTGAACTTTGCCACAGTTGAGTTTGCAGAGCTGAATGATTTGTAAAAATGACTGTCTCTTGGTAATAAATTACTCAGGCTGCTTGACTGCTTAAAATGTGGATTTGGTTCTGTTTTGAAGGAAAACCAGGGGAAAGTTTACTTGACAACAGTGGAAGATTGGTACACTTTAATTTTATACGAAAATGTCACATATTATTGAAATTAAACTTTAAATATATGATTGCCATTCCTTAGAAATGGGCTTTAAAAGTCGTCCCATTTATTTGTTTTAAGAAAACATTTTCACAAAGAAAAGATTACATGTTAAACGTTTTGTCCTGATTATCATGACAAGCTGGCTGCAATGACAGAAAATTAAGTTGTTCTGGAAAATTATCGGAAAAAGTGAGGACACCATCCCATCAGAAGCCAAAGACACTGTTCTCCTTGCACTCAGATTGACCTAAAAGCCCCCCCTTTATGATACTTGTTAAGCTTTTTAGTTCATCCACTAGGTGAAAACATTTTAGAAACTTTGACACCAACCCATTAGAGCTACATGAATAGCAGATTGTTTGCAATCAATACTGTCAAGTATTGGTCCCTAGACTTTCATGATTTAAGTTTTAAGAAATGTTAAAACTTGTTCTCTTCCCTGATGCTCTCTTCCCTAAGTACTGTAGGTTTTCATACTGCTACTTATGTTATTCAGTTATAATCTATGTTAATAAAAAAAAAAAAGCACAGCTGCAACAAAGTGCTTAACATGTATTTTGTATCTCTGCTTATTTCTGTATGTCTGCTTCTGTCTCCTTCAACCCCAGTCGGACTCGGCAGATGGCCGCTCACACTCAGTCTTGTTCTGTTGGCGGTTTCTTCCGGTTAAAACTGAGTTTTCCTCTCCACTGTCGCTACAAGCATGCTTGCCTTCAAGTCAACGAGTCAATGCAATCAGCTGGTTTACCTTATATAGAAAACTTTTAATCAGTTTGACTGTATGATCTGGTGGAATTGTCTCTGTAAAGTGCCTTGAGAGGACCTGTAGTGAACTGGAGCTATATAAATTAATTTAATTGAATTGAAATAATTAATAATAAACATAGCTGATCCTGAAAGATACAATTAATCATTAGAGCGTACCTTACTCTTTTATTCTTACAATTTTTTTGAACATTTCGACATTATATACTGTGTATATATATATATGTATATATATATATACATATATATATATATATATATTTATTTATTTATCTCAAAGACACAAAAAATCTCAGTTTGATCAAATTATTTATTGGAATGAGGAAACCCTAATTTAGGTACATTTTAGTAATGCATGCTGTTGTCAAGCCTACTTTAATGTCCATCAAATTCCCCCACGCGACCAACTAGCAGCCAAAATTCTTCACTCTGAGTACCTCATGAGTGAGCCACTTTGTGCTCCAGGCTCAAAATAGCAAGCAGCTCCCAATTACGAGGGAAGAAGCAAACACAGGTGTGGAATCCGCTCCCGCACCAATGCCCCCAATGCAGAATAAAGACACTCTTGTCCCAGTAAGGCCTGGCAAGGAAGGCCAAAACCATGCCAGACTTTGAACTGTAAAGAGCACTCAGCGTAGTTGGTTGTGGGGGTAAAACGGAGCTTTTAAAGGTTTGGAAATAAATTAAGCCACATCAATCATATGTTTCCACTTCTGAATAATTCAACAGTCACCAGTGCCTCATCCTGTTTATGAATGAGTTTCATACACTGCATGGAGACGTATCATTGTGTTTTCATCCAATGTAGGTGTTGGTGTAAAGAAATTTTAAAGGGTTTTAATATTCAGAGAGCTCTGTTGAGACAAAAAGTGTTTTTTTTTCTACCTTCTACAAAAATGATTTTTTTTTTCCATATGTTTAAGGAAATATGTTATGTATAAACTGGCTAGAGACAGTGAGTTGAGTTGGCTAAGAGCCGGGCTAAAACGTGTACGCTACAGACAATGAATGCTCTGTTTGACCGTATGGGATTCTGTTGGTTTGGATCAGGTTCTTAGGCTGTCTCCTGCTGCTCTGCATGTCCCAGCTCTGTAGCACAGCTAAATGGGGCAGGCTGTCTGTAGGGTTTCCTGACATTGTGATAATAATAGGTGACATCACTATATTAAAAATACTTGTACATCTCAAAAGAATGAAACAACCTGCTCATTTTAATTTGCAGGAAATTTAAAATCAGGACAGCTGAGGTTATTAGAGTGATGGTGAGCCCTTTTTTTCATAGCCACCCCTCACAAAACTAAATATTCTGCATAAATCAGAAAAAGTCCAT
>NW_015150730.1:796022-810961 GCF_000732505.1 Cyprinodon variegatus
GATAGATAGATAGATAGATAGATAGATAGATAGATAGATAGATAGATAGATAGATAGATAGATAGATAGATAGATAGATAGATAGATAGATAGATGGACGGACGGACGGACGGACGGACGGACGGACGGACGGACGGACGGACGGACGGACGGACGGACGGACGGACGGACAGACGGACAGACAGATTCATTTATTAATTGATTCATAGATGGATTCACGGATAGATTAGTGGATGGATGAAGTAGAAATAAAGAAAGCAGCTCTGGTAGTATGACAGGAAGATCACTCAGCAGCTTTGCTTGACTGAGATGCACTGGAGAACAAATGTAAACAGAAAAGTTTCCTGTAGTCCAACTGCCACCTAATATAAGGGTATTCTTTTACATATGAGTTTTGTTTATATATGCAAAAACATGCCTTTTGGTTTTCCGTCTTTTGATAGTATGAATATATATGTACACCAGTAGTATTCTTACTACAAAGTCTCAAATTGTGAATTCATTTTTTTAGTTAAATTTTCAATTGTGAAAGACAAAGCTCCATACACAAATCTATTTTTACAGTAAAACAGTACACCAGACTGTGTATCATAGATTCTGAGCGCAGCCTGTGTTTGGAGGAATCTCTGTGGTGGTGTGTGGCCCCGTACAGGAAATTAAGAAACCTTTGCAGCTTTAAGCATATTTGTGTCTGAATTATCCTGGAACATAGGATTTAGACAAAAGTGAAACAAGGTTCAGTTTGGGCTCACTCTGAGTCCACTATTATCTTCCAGTTAATTCTTGTTCCTTTTTTTTGTATTAAACATTCAGTTTTTTAAGTAATGCCTAACATAAAACATTAATTTAAAAATTGTACATGAATGTAGTTTCAGTTATTTCGATATGTCAAATGAGATGATTTTGTTCCATAACCTTGTGTTTCAGTGCCAGCGTAACACAATTAAAATCATTGTTTTTTCATGTGTAATTAAATAGCTTCTGTAATTGTGTCTATGATGGACAGCTAACTGTGAGTAGTTGAGATCAAACATCAAATTCCCTCCATGTCCACATATAAGAACAGCCCTGTTATGTCAGCGAGATCGTGTGTGGGCAACAGGAGACCCAACAGAAACAAGACTTGTTTACTTTTGGGAGGAATACTAGACGAAGAATGATGATAAGAGAGATCCCCTATTTTGAATGTTTTAGGCCAATCGGAGGGTTCACCTCAATCCTCTCACCACTGTTCGCAGCAGATACAATGCACTGCTGCAGCCAAAGCACTTCTCTCCTCTGTGGGGATACATTTACACAGATGGTTCTTGTATCAATGGATTAGTAAGCACATTTCCTCAATAAATGGAAAAAACAAAAGGATTTACTAAATTTATTATGTCTTAATTGGAGAGACCTACCTCATTGTATGTTTGTACATGAAAAAAACTGTTTCTTTTTCTTGCAAAAAGAGTTCATATATCTGGAACCAAGTTTTCTCAGGTATGAAACAAATCCAGTCATTCTCTGTGCACAGTCCTCTGTTTTTGTTTTCATTTAACATGAAATAAACTGAGAAATAGAAATAATACGAATCGTCAACTCCTTACTGTAGATGAAAAACTATTGGCGTGATATTTTATTTTAAGAGATATATTTTTTGTAGTTTTGAAAAAAATGTATATCTTTCTCAATTTATTTATTTGAATTAATTATGTTTTTCCTCATTATTCTGAATCTCATTTCTTTGTATTGAGTCTACTTACTGTGTAGACTAGCTGTTGCTTTTGTACTTTTTATAGTGTGGGAAAGAACAATTTTCTTAAGGTTGTTTAATTAGGTGATTATTTAATTTGATATCCTGTAATACAAGATACTTTTTGTAAAAATCAAAACAATAGAAGTTCAATTATAGGATGCATTCTAATATTTAAATATTACAGAGCACCCACTGCGGAGCAAAGCCAAAATAGTATAAAACAGTTGAGAAGCTTAATGTATACAAGCACTTCTTACATGTGGCAGTGTGTTAACAGTGGTAGTGTAGTGACGAGGACTCCCTGTGCCCTCCAAGGTGAGCTCTGTCTCCAGCAGGCGAAGGGGACCATGGGAAAGCTCACATACCGATTAATCACAGCTAATGAGCTGGAACAGAGTTGCTCGAGCTGCCTTCCATGACCATCTAACCTCACACATGCACAGAAATACACATAGTGTCAGAGAACAGAAAGAGATGCAGCAAGATTTTACTAAAGTGTATATATATATATATGCTGCTATACACACTGAGCAGAGGACATGTTTGGGGGCAGTTAGCTTGCATACTACAGTATATTAACTCTACTTGTCATTTAAGCGACCCTTTCAACCACTGGGTTGCACTTAACAAAGTATAAACAAACACTAAACTAGAGTGATGAATGAGTAAAGGAGCAAAAGAGAACTGGCTGAAATGATGCAAAATGCAACAACTGATAATGTGAACATATATATACTTTAAGAATATTTTTCAGTCTGAATGCCATGCTGCAGGAAAAAAAAGAATAATAAGGTTAAGAATGGAATAGAATAGAATAGAGTAGAATAGAATAGAATAGAATAGAATAGAATAGAATAGAATAGAATAGAATAGAATAGAATAGACCAAGGAATAACCAGGGGAATTCACACAACAGTGGAGTGACACACATATCGAAGTGTGCGGTTACACATAAAAAACAACAAAAAAACAACAACAAAAGTAGGAAAAGTACTATTTGCAGCTCGAAAAAAAAAAAAACACTGTACAGTTATTTGTATTCTTTAAAATTCATAACCAATAACTTTAAGTGATATACTGAGGAGGCCGATTGAACACCAGTGTGCAAAACTATTACTCATATACTTTTACGTATTTAAAAAAGCAACACTGATGATATACATTGTGATACTAAAGAAAATTAAAGCGGTCCTTTTAATAGGTACACAGTCATACAGTTCTAAATATAGAGATGACACAGAAATACTACATAAAGTCAATATTGATGCTTTAAAGAATAAAAAAGAAAAACATTTAATTGCCTATAAATAGTTGGTTGGACTTATGCCTAAAAATGCTGCACATTGTGTTGCATTATATTGCAGTTTTTTATATGCTGTTAAAGATGACATGATGTCAATACAAATTCTCTGTGATGAATACTATGTAATACTGTTTTTGGGTTCTTTTAATCTTAATATTGTTTTGTCTGTAAACCTGTTTATCTTAGATAATGTGATATAAAAAAAAAGTGTTATAAGGAAAGGCCAAAATAATAAAACCATCATCCCCCATACTATTCTTTACTGTACAGCTGTTACTATATCTTGCAAAAGGCCAACTGTGCAAAATGCTCAGTTGTAGCTACTGAAGAAGCTACAGCTGTGGGCCTCTTTCTGTAACCATAATCCTTGCGGCACATACAGTATATCTTCACTGACCCTTGTAAGTACCGGTACGCATTTGAGTTTTCATTCCTGGAGCCACTTATCTTTAGACCGGCTTTTCTTGCAGAGTTGTCCGTCCCTGTGCTTTGACAGGCGATGCAACTGAGATACTGTATGACAATGACATTTTATATACGGTATTGTACAAAAAACAGATCTGTATGAAGTGGAATGATGGTCTTTGTCAGTAAACAGCAAGTGGACATGGCTCCTCGTTTGTTACTGGGAGCAAGACTTTAGGCTATACATTATTGTGGTAAGGGTTTGTTTTAATGAGAAGCCACACTAGAAGAGGTTTAACTTATTCCCCAAAACCTTTTACCATTACCCTTTCTTATGTTATATATTGATTTCAAAATAATATTTACATTCTACAGAGAAATATAAACCTGTAGACATTGACTCGGAATGTAAACAGGTTCAGAAGCCTCTATAGGTCTACTTTCACACTAAAAGACACATGTTGGTATGTTAGGGGGCATAGGATTGCAACTTGAGCAATATGTTGATTAAGGGTAAGACAAATCCACCAAATGCTTATGGCATATAACCCACCTGAAGGCTGAATGCATATTAGCCACCGGGAAGGTCTCACCAGTACACATATTTCCAATTTTTAGGACTTATTTGGGAGTAAAACTTCTATTTTAGGGTTAATATGACATCTCTGTCCTTCAAATAGTTTGAACTGAATGTTTTAACCCCAACAAAAGCAAACCCAGTTTAAAGCATCTTCCATAGTTTATAGCCGTCACATCAACTACGAACTAGCTAATCTGATGGCTAGCCGATCACACTAGAGCTGTTTGCTCTAGTGTGGGAAGAAAGGACGGTAGGGCGACCTCCTTGGTGTGTTTCTAATATCCCCCTAAAAATCCCTGTGGGCAGGATCATCTTGGGTGTTCCAGGGTAGATTTTAGTGTTGTTCTACGAGATGCCTCTGTAACACAGAAACCATGAAGAGTAGGGAGCAGAGAGTGAGAAAGAGAGCTGTGTGATTTGCAGCTGAGTAGAGAGTATAAGCTTGACCTGAGGGGGAAAATGCACCCTCTGTGCATAGCTTGGGGTAAGTTCTAAGTTGCCCTTTCTTTTCACTCACTCACTCTCCCTTTTCTCTTTCTTGGTGGGGAGGAGGGATGAAGGTAATGAAGCCTAAGTGAGCCTGGTGTCTGGTAATGTAATATACACAAAGCCCTTGTCAGGTCTGGATCCAATAATGTGTCATTTACCACGTCTGGAACAGATTGGCCCAGATGATCAGAATGAACCCTTGCCCGGGTGAGCAGTACACAGCATCCCTCGGCCTCAAGGCCTTACAAGCTGCCCTTTACCTCACCCAGGCAACCTTGCACCTTTCATGCACCTCCTTATCCCCTGTAAATGCTACTGCATGCTTTAGATTAGTCAGTGACCATGTCAGATGCACTGTGGGTCCCATTCCAAGAAAGGAAATCTTATTTTTTTGATATTGAAGATATTTAGATTTAAGAATTTATTTTACATTTAATTATTCCTCATTCCACATGAACATTCTGCTGATGTTTCTTCATAAGTAGGTAAAAACCAAACACAGTAAATGTTTATATATAACATGTCCAAACATTGAATTTGTTAAAAAAAAGTACATATCTCATCCAGACAGAAGTTGTGCAATAATACCATGACATTAAAATCATCTCCCTGTTTAAAGGAAAATCCAGAAGCAACAGAGGTGCTGATAAAATGGGGTTAATCACAGCACCCTGTGAAACTCAATTTAAGAGCAAACAGAGAGTCTTCAAAGCTTGATCAGAAATACTTCTAAATGACAAATCAAACTCAAACCAACCTAGAGGTTTCCCAAGACATGAATATCGTTGCACAGGCTAGGGCTATTCATATACATAAAGCATTTCAAAAGACAACACGATCATAAAGCTATCAGCTCTTTACAAACAAAATAAAATTAATTTAAAAATCTGCTTTCATTTAATATGTGTGCTGGTAAAAACATTGAAATCCACATTCAATTTTGCATTAATATTTGAAAATTTAATTATTCAGACAACAAATCAATCCATTACATAGTGAAAAATGAGACTGCAAGGTCCACCCTTTATAAACTCCAGCTGAGAAACAACTCTTCTTGCATTCTTCATACGGTGCAGTGACTAATTGTTAAAACACTATAAAGAGTAATGATATTCAAAATGATGTAACACACAAATCTATTAGAGTTTAGTAGAAATTAAGTATTTATTTTACAGTCAAGCCAACCAACAAATTACAGGGGAAAAAAACAAAGAGACCTATGGAAGCTTTAAACACCGATGTGTCTAAGGCCAAATACAAAATATCCCATCTATTTATGAAACAATTTACATACTTTCAAGATGTACTTATTCACTCACACAGACATTACAAAAGGCAGCATAGATGTACAAGAGATACAGACGAGGTCATTGCAGTATAAGGCCCAGGGAAATAGAGAGTGACACTTTGAGATGGCAAACTGTATGCAAAGAGTTGCGAGTTGTGACACACCTTAGCCCTACAGGTGGTTGCCTATAACAACTGTAAACACATTGCTCGGAAACCTATGGCTTTTCCAGTTATTTGCGGTATCTTTACTTTGGGGGTAGTTATCTGTTTAAATCTGACTTCTAATCACAAAGCATTAGTTGTTTTACAATCCTTTATTTTGTAAAAAAAAAAAAAAAAAAAAAAAAAAAAAGTACTGTACCAGTTTGTAGACTAGTCAATAATGATTTAAGAAAATTGTGGGATTATTTTTAGTAATATTTAAGTCCAAGTAACAAATTTGTTAGTAAATTATATATTTTTAGACCAATTGAATTGCTGATAAAGATCATGACTGTTGAAAGTGTGGACTATGTTAAGCATCTTACCTGCAGCTTTTACCCAAGAGAACAAATTTCCACAGAGAATATTGCACACATAAGTCAAATGTAGTTGTGAGGGTAAAAAGCAAAATCGTTGTGTGTAAATATACTATGAGCTAAAGCCCATACAGAAATTCATTGGAGTATTGAGAAAGGGGAGAAAACGACAGTATGCATGTAAAAAGTACCCCGAATCCACAACTTTAGTTAATTGATTTTATTTGTCCCAGGGTACATTTCTGGATGTTTATTTTTTTGTACTGGTTTCGACCGTATACAGATACACTAGGATTGGGTAATGTGATACAAAATGACAGCTTAAGCAAAATAGAGGCTATAGTTATTAAAGGCTTTAGAGGAAATTCATTACAATTTTGAAATAGAAGATGTACAATCACAAATTTGCAGGAGAGAATCCAAAAATCTGCTTTAAAACTCCCACTTCTCTTATTTCCAAATGTGCAACGTTGTCCTCACCCAAGGAAAGTCAGTCTGCAGTCTCCTCAGGAGAATTGCAGATCCCCTCCCTCACAGGCACTGATTTAGTACTGTTAATAAACATGATGTATTGCTAACTGTGATTGCTAAGACAGAAATGTTTCGTTTCTTTTCTTTTTTTCAGGCATATACACAGTATCACATGTTTGCATGTGGTGGATGGGGGGAAATATGGTCCCAAACGCTGTATTTTAGACTCATTCTGGTATAGTTATTATTCTGGTATAAGCTAGGGACACAGACATATTTCTCTAGAGCAGGTTTAAAACTGTAAAATACCACCCAACCATCCAGGATTATTAAAGAGGCCATGATCCGGACCTGTTATTTTATCAAACATACCTAGACAGTTGTTTAATCATAGCAGGTATACTTCAGGCAGAGCAGGTTCATTCTGAGGATTTTAGTCTTTCCATCTGGAGATTTTTGACTCCATGTAAAAACAACAAGCTAAATCAAGACACTGTTATATTTAATACCTGACTTATGAAACAGTAAGCATGAGATTAAAGACAATGTTGTACATAAATTTGAAAACTTGTAGGACTGCAGATAAATATTGGTCTGGACACATGCTGTAAAAACTATGACAGGTTTCTGATCTCACCAAACCAACAAGTTAAATTTATGATCCATCTCCCAGCTTCTCTTTGGCACAAATCTCCCCAGTAACGTGTTGCTGCGCACAGCCCACAAGGCCATCAACAGCTGGGTCTTGTTACAAACCCATACAGTAGCGGTTCTTTTCTCTCTCCTGCCAACTCTGCTTGGTGATACTTATTAAAAGGTAACATACTAGTCTGGGAGTCAGTTATGGATTTATGCACCACAGGTGTTAGTCTTAAAGCCATACTATAGTTAACAATTACAGAGGTATGGAAATTACATACAAGAAAATGTGGCTAACCTTGCTTTAAAACATTTTGAAATGTACATGAAAATACCAGCTCTAAATTTGTCCGCCCTTTGTGGATTTTGAAAGAAAAGGCAGAGGCTAATGGCGAGTGGCCACCACATTTACTGGAAGTTTCTGTAGATAGGTGCAAAAAGAAAAAAAAACATCTCTTTATATTTAGATATTTCCTTTTTATCTTGATCAGAACTTTGTTAGTGAAAAGTGAATCTATTTACTTGGGACATTAACAGTACATTAACGGTCACCTACTTTTATTTAAGACTTTTCAAAACAAGAAAAACAAGAGAGAAAATGTCTTCTTTTTAGTGTGTCTTTTGTTTGCATTGGTTTTAAAGTAACCATTTGGTTAGGTGGAGATGAAATTTAATGAATTTCCAGAACTGCTTGTTGATGGACTTTTTATTGTGCCTTATTTTTCTGCAGCCTGTCTGTCAACACCAGATACCTTGAGCATGAGACTTACTATGCCATCAATCACTGGAATATTTCCTAGGTGTAGTTTGCATGGACACACGTGGGGAAAAAGGTCCATATGTTTTCAAGCAATACACTTTGAGAACAAAGTTGACAGTTCATAGACTGAAGTTTTGGAAATTTGATGTGGATTCTGAGAAAGATTGTTAACATCGTGTTCAATATTCCTTGGCTACCTTTTCTCTGAATTGCCCTTTCCCTGCTCTTGGGATGAGTACTTTTTTTTGTCTCCTTGCTCAGCTAAACCGCTGCGGTTATGTGGTGCACAAAAAAATTGGTGAATATCCTCTCAGCTTTTCTCCTCCGCCTTGTCATGCTGAGGGGTGATCGCCAATGCCTTTAATGTGGCCTTGACCCATGTTCCGTCTGTTGGACTCATCCCAGAGCAGTAGGTCTCAGCTATGCCCTGTGTGATTGATGGCAAGTGCACCCTCTCCTATCACCCTCCATGCTTCACCCCCAGTTAGGGGGACAGCATAGCGTTTCATGAGCTCATCTGTGTGGCGCCCACAAGCTGCACCTCAAATGCAGACAAGCTCTCGTCTTGCCTTAAAGGACTCCCTGGGGGAAACAAATCACATGTGACCCAGTCTACAACCTCATGTGCATAGTATCTCTTCAGTATCATCACTGGCTTTGTGCTTAGTGAGTTGTGCTTTTTGCTTCACTGACAGACAGGATTTATTGTTATTACTGGGAGAACAAGAATGAAATAAGGTGTCTTAGATACAGGTTTTTGTTCCTCTGTTTGACTAAAAGTACTCTCTTCCACATTCATTTTCCTCTCGGGACAACCATTCAACAGTTTGTGGTGACAATGTGATGAAATATAAAAACGTTTATTTACAATGAATACCTTTACAAGTCACTGAATTCCCTCAGGTTAATTAAATGATCAACAAAATAAATATAATCAGAATATTAGGATCACAAAAAACAAGCAGTTTATTTAAAAGGCATGGAGTGTGGATTGCATGCAAATGCAAGTTCATTATCAAAACACTGCCAAGGTTAATACATATTGTATATCAACAGAAATCTTACTTCTATCTTTTCAACTGTGTAAATTGACTCATAATATTTATCATAAACCAGTGCATTCACCTTAAGCGTTTATTAAGATGTTAAAATGACATCTAGTAAAAAAAATAGCTCCATACCATGTGTTACAAAGGCATGAAAACTGCATTGTACCTTTCAGTCATGAAAAATTCCTGATATATTTTAAAGGTTTGCATGAAAGTCCTATTTATTGAGATTTAACCAATAGGAAAAAAAATTCTACCTGATTGACACCATTTTGTAACTAATGATATTCTGGTCATGGGGTTGTACACATTTTGGGTATACAACGGAATGGTGACAAGGAAACAAATATGCAACAGGAGTCAGCTGAAGTCATTTTTTTCTGTTTGTCCATTCACTGCATTTTTGGACCTCCCTATTTGTATTCTTTTCAGCTAATGAGAGCACTCTTTTAGATCTAAAAAGTATAATCTGATTCCATTAATCATAACCTTTCCATAGAGCATTTAGGGATGTGTCTGGGTTACATTTTTCATAGGTTATGTCCTTTTTTCTCCTATGTTTGCAGCTATTATTCTGCCTTCAAAATGTAAATAATGCTGAGCAAAGATTACTGTTTGTTGTGTCATTTAATCTGTTCCAACAAACTACAGCTCTCTTAATTTTCTCAATAAAAATCTGGCGAGGATTAAAAACTCTTAAACTTGGTTGTGTATCTTTGCAGTTCCACTTTTAATAAATCTGTATGGAGAGGCAAAAACTAAGGCAGGAAACTGTCCTGCACCATGTAGATCTGTCTCTGCCCCAACACACCTGAGTCAAATAATCAGGGGATTAGCAGGACTCTGCAGAACTTGTCTGCATACTGAGGAGGTAATTCAGCTATTTTCTTCAGGTATGGAAGCAGTGACACATCTAAAATGTGGACACCAGACCTAAAGGGCTGGAATCAAGGAAACCTGAATCATAGACTGTGTCCTTTACAAAAAGCTCAGAACTTAATGCATACTCCAAAGCAGTGGTTCTCAATCCTAGTCCTCAAGTACCATTGCCCTGCATGTTTAAAATGTTTTTTTTATATGTTTCTGCAGCACTTGGTGGCTGCTGAGGATGTCATGCAATCATTTGAATCAGCTATGCTGCAACAGAGACATCTAAGGCTACGTTCAAACTACATCTGTCATGATGGGTATCAGAAAAGCCCAATATGCAGAACACCACGGAAACGGATGAAAAGTTTAACAAGTTTATTGATCACAAGCACATGGAATAAACACAGGAACTGGTTCAGGCCTAGGGGCTGGTTCACTGGAGTCTGTGTGGATGACAGTTCAGTTAGCTTGGAAGCAGTTGAGTTTGAGTTTGAGAGTTTCAGGTTTATACCTTGGGAAGTCCGGTTTAGGCTTTGAGAGAGGAACTGTTGGGTCCAGAGACTGTTTAGTTCAGCAGAGTCCAATAACCGCTTCAGCGTCTTACTTCTAGCGTGAGGGCAGACCTTGGCTTTGGGTTTCCAGCTCTTAGTCCAGAGCTGCATGGGTATCCAGAGAAGAGTCTTCAGGTTTGGCTCAGAGGGCAGGCTCGGCAGGTTAAGCTCATCCAGAGCTCACAAGGGAAAAACAGGATTCCTGAAAGCAGAGACAAAAGGATTAGAATCCTATCTGGATTCAAGAGCAACAAAAAGGTTCTCAGAAGATGCTAGGCTCATGTGCTAACCAAACTGGATTTAAAACTGCGGCGTCGAGGCAAGGTCTGAAGGCAGGTTATATACTGTGGATCCTCTGATGATGAGATGCCCCTCAGGTGTGTCGAAGGCTCAGCTCAGGAGGATCCATGGGGACTCTGCTCGAGAAAGGTGGAACTTCTCCAGCTCCCAACAACAGCCTGAAGTGACCCAAATTTGATTTTTTTTTTTGCCCACATGCTACCTGGATCTGATCTTTTCATGGCAGTTTGAACAACACAGATCTGATTTTTTCCATTGCCACCCAGGCCACTTGGCTATGTGGTCCGTAAATCCGATACGAATCTGATCTTTTGAAATGCGACTTGTGTCTGAACAGCCAGGTCGCATTCATCCGAACTTAATGTCATTGAAACCCAACAAAGGTCACTATTCTACATCTTGCTGCGCAGAAGCGACAAGAAAAACAACAACCATGGCGGACGATGATACGGAGAGCAGTATTTATGTTTAACCATATTGAAAAGATTGTTTTTATAAGGTTGGGTAAGATCGCTAGATGCGCTGTACCACCACCATCCATGTTTACTTCCATAAACACAGAGCATGCTTGCTTGTCACCTCATTACGTCCTCTACTGCACATGTGGGACACTTGTGCTTTATGCAGTTCACACAGGAGATCACATACAAGTTGCATACTGTATATTTGGAAATGTGAACGGCAATGCAAAAAAATCGGCTTTCACAAAAACAGCAGAATTGAGCATCAAGGCCTGCAGTGTGAACGTAGACTAAAACATACAGGGCGATGTTGCTTACAGAAAAGGTTTAAGAACTATTTAACCAAGAGCTCCAAAACAGCAGATATTTCCAGATGGAGAAGATTATGTTAGTTTTTAGAGAACAGACTTGAGATAAGTGTTTTTTTTTTTCTTTTGTTTACTTTTTGTTTACTATCATCCTGCCTTCTAATATTTGTTCTGTTGGAGCCGCTCAGACCCCCAAATACCAGCGGTGCACTGTCAGTAGTAATCCCATTCAACAGCAGCCTCTGGCCGGGTCGCCTCCTCGCAGTTCACCACGGCAGCTTGTAGGTGTTTTTCATCTAAATAATCTAAACTTCAGGCACCAGGATAATAAAAGCGAACATATTCTGCCGGCAGATTTCTGCATTTTAAGTTAATTTATGCGTCAATAAACTGTTTCAGAGGAGTGATCACAGCGTCTGTCTCATGGCCAGCTCCCAGGTTTGATTAATACTTTGTAATAAATACATGAATAAAGTAAAATCATACTCAGTTTTGCTCCCGCTCTATTTTTAAATACGCAGTAGAGGTATTTAAACTTAGTAGAGGATTTGCACCGGTATATAAAACCCGCGTCCTGTAATCCGGTGCACCTTATGTGTGTGTTAAATACAGTAATGGCACACATAACTGAGACTGCGCCTTTTAGTACGGTGCGACTTATGGTCGTGAAAATACGGTACTAGTCAAATTAGCATGAGTTAGAGGGTTTGATTTCTTCTGAAATTTACTGTGACTTTCCTGTCTGGTACCTGGCATTCCTGAAGTAAAGGGTTCTCTGGAGGAGGCCAGCAACTCTGAGCGGTCACTTTTAGAGCCTCTGATGCTAGAGATTCCCAATGTTACTGGTGAGGGCAAGATTCATGAGGTATCCAGCCATTGGATAGAGACTGATTATACAGTAGCAGCCATTCAAAATGGACCCTCCCAGTCAAACACCAGCCCAATGACAGCCCACTTCCCAGCAACTCCAAAGCAATATCCCCTCCAACTTCCAGCCACTGGAATGACCCCTTCTTGCAAATTGCAAATTTCACTGAATTACAGGGTCTGACTAAAACTAAAACTGAATACTCAAAAGAAAACTTAACAGAACCAAGACCATGACACAAGATTGGACTTGCTGTGCTCCAAACATATTGTACATCTATCTCATTAGGTGAGATTAAATTAAGATTAAAGTAATGAGTAAATTACTGTAGAATAATGTTATGGCTCTTGTGTTATTTTGTATTGTAAATATGCTTGGCTTGGATACGCCTATAGTGGGGGGGGTTACAAGTCACTTGCACCATTACTTTGGGGGTTGTGGGCTGAAAATTTTGGGAACCCCTGGACTAAGAAATCACTTTCGGCCACACATGCAACCTACCTACACAATCTTTAGGATACCTCTACAGGAGGCTAACTGTCTTCGCCTGCACGTGGAACATTCCAAGAATTACGGAATCTGGAAGCACTGACGACCTAATATGTCCAACTGGTACAGCACCTGTTGGGACATCACTGCACAAGAGAGATATGTTTAAATCAATAGCTGCTCTATGAGGGTTGGATAGAATCCCTACATTATCAACTGCAGGTGACTTCATTCTAAATGCATCAGCTCTAATAACATTACGTTGTGGCATTTAGAGAATATTTATCTGACAAACTTAAACTTTTTGGAGACTTGCTGTGAAAGAGTAGATTTGATTTCCATCTGATGCCAATGATACCAGATCCTTCATGTATGAGGAGGACATATAATACAGTCTGAGGTCTGAGTGACGCCCAGCTGTTCAAGAGGTGATCATATAATGAGAAGGACCCTGGAAGATCGTGAGCAGACATAAATCACCAGGAAGGCCCCTACAGTTGCTGTTTGTGTCAGGCTGCAGAATGGGCTATCAGATTTTTGTCATAACTGCTATGCAGAGTTTGTCCTTGAACATGTTGGTGTTATTTTGTTAACACTCTGATCTATGTGTTTGTTTCTGATAAATTATGTTCTGCCCATATACACTTGTTTCTTAAAAGTAATATAAACTGTGAAAATTAGACTAGAGCTGACAATATAGTACTTCTAAAAAGGCTCTAACAAGTCTGCTTCTGTAATTATTTTTCACTTTTCCTTTTGAACATTGACAGTGCACTAAAAGTAAAAGGGATATGGGAGTTTGCTTGAATATCCCCATGTGGTCTTTGTGTAGACTACACATTGAGTAGATCCATGCCTTGGTTAATTTTGATGAATGATGTGATTGCTTTCTGAAAATGTGGCCAGAGGAGGTCTACCTTTTCGTCTTGTCCAAGGTTATTTAAACTAAACCAACCGTTCCTATAAACGTCTAAAATCCCTTGCAGCATGGACCACAGTCTAAATGCCTGACACAGGAACCCTGCTTTGCATGTAGCCTGATTATTATCTGCTTCACAAATTGCTAGCAGCTGGGTCGTTCATGGTTGATGGTCCCCATAGTTTACGTATTACAAACATTGGAATGTGGACAATTACCACTTTCACTTTCTCACAAAAAGACTAATATTGTTTACCTAAACTAAGTTCCTGAAAATCCTGGTTAAAAGGACCTTATGAGCCTCTAGGGTCAGTTCAAACAGATAAGGAATCTGCTTCCCACTTTGAGTGGTTTTCTGGTAGATAAGACAAATAAAGAAGAATGAGAATGTTATTATATTTTGTTTTACTGGGATGGTCTTTTACAGGAAGGATTGTTTGAGGCTGTGTGTAGTGGCAAGATAACTTTCTGCCTTCTACAATGGTCTATTGAGAATTACATTTCACCAGGAACTATTTGAAATCCTACCTTCTCCAACATATAAGGGTTGGGTCATTATTTCTGTGAAGAGTATGAATAACAAAGAGGGTCTGTTTTTTACCCTTCTTAATAAATCAGTGAATAGACCTTGATTGGTAATACATCAATCAAACAGTTCTTATAATTGTTGATACACCTTTTTAATGTCTTCACCAATATTTTTGATCATTTGTAAACCAGGTTCTCACACTCTTGAGCTTTTGTTGAACCAGATTGAAGTCAGCATTCTGTCTGTGCCACTCCCAAACTTGACAACAGAAAAACTTAAATTTTGAATGATTAACTCAAAGCCTTATTTGCCAGGGCTATTTTAAGTAGGGCTGCAACAACGAATCGATAAAATCGATAAAAATCGACTTTTAAAAGCGTTGGCAACGAATTTAATCATCGA
>NW_015150730.1:812306-816604 GCF_000732505.1 Cyprinodon variegatus
AAAATAATCGTTAGTTGCAGCCCTAATTTTAAGCCTTCTGGGTGTAGTTTTTGTATGTCTTTACTTTTAGAATACTGAAAGTATATAAAATAAAAATGAACTCTGGTCCCATATAAGCTGATAGTTGTCTCCTCTTAGTGGTCCAAAGTACTTTCATTGTACAGCTTTTTTGTTAACAGACAGTGCCGTTTTGATGAGGAACCCATCCTCTGGTTTGAACCCACAGTGGACCTCCCCTTTGTCATTCCTTTGGTGAAGAAGCCTGGAGGTTTGAAGACGTCAAGGCCTGATCGTCTGAAAAGTTTCCTGATTTGTCTTTCAGTCAAGATGTGCCTGCCGATCAAGACAAAACAGGCTCCTGGCATAAGTGGACCCCTAAATTTCTTTTTTGGTTAACCACGGTACCTGATTGCTTTGGCAAAGTGATCCAATGAATACCTGCTCACAATGCTGAAGCTGCAACTCCAGTGAGCCCCATGCAGGCTGCCTTGCCACCTTTGCACTGCAACTCAAGCCGAGAACCAACCCGCAGCAGAGGAACTGCAGCAACCACTGAGGTTTAGAGAACCATAGCAGCTGGCTTTCTCCTTTTCCTAGACCAGGAATAGCTGCTAATTAGGAACATAGGTGCTGACTCTGGTTACTGAACGAGTTTTGCTTAACCTTCCTGTTGAATGTTGTACAATTTAAATCATATGATATTGTTATTGTTGTTTTTTTTTATTATAATTGTGCTGCCAGCTAAATTAGGTCTTTGGAAGGTATTGTGAAGGATTTTCGCAATTCTTTTAAAAGACTTGCATTCTCCACTTTAAAAAAATGCATATGCGCAACACTGTACCCGCTCTTCTCTTACATGCTCTGTTTAAATGTTGCTGTTCTCATTGCTCATACAAGCTCACTGTGTCCAAACATCCGCCCTAACCCTCCCTCACTATATAGAGCGGGACTTTATAGTGGACTTTATAGCAATCTCAGTTAACTTACCATTGGGACAGATCACTACTTTTTGCTCCCCTTTGGTCACGTAACTCCCCCTCCTCCACGTGGAGCCTGCCCTATCTCAGTTATTGGTCGTAGCCACAGCCTATGGCGACAGTGGGCAGCTGTGACAGCAAATCCCATAATGTTTTGTGAGGACAGCCCTCGACGCAAAGTATTCTGGGGTATATGTGCCTCTTCTGAGGCCTTTCTTTTCTTCTCATACACTTCGTAGACACTTTTCCTCTTACGACCCTCTGCTATTTTCAAAGAACGGTGAGAAAGGTGAGCTTCAATGACTGAAACCGTAGCTCACTACAGATATACGCCTGATAGTGCGCATGCGCAGAAAAAGATAGCTAACTGGGGTCAAGCACATAGGACGGCCTTACGTAAACATATCAACAGAATGATCGACAATTAAGACGACCACTTATTTGGATTAGCCACCCGCAAATAAAAGATTGTTTTCTATACCTTCAACATACTCTATATCCAACTCTGTTTTTTCTTTTTTTTTTTGGATTCTGTGTTGGGTGTTTAAAGCAAGCTGCTTAGCTTTGTTGGCCTATCGTTTGAGTCGAGACCCCTTCCCCTCCTTTCTGCATTAGCTACAAATAGTGAGCCATTCTGTGAGAAATTGGTATCCTACAGCTTCATCAATGCCCTATTCTAAAGTCACTTCAGTGTTGTATGTTTCATATTTGCTGCCGATGTGTTTGATATTGAATCAGTGCTTAATAAAACAAGGCTTAATTAAAGGTCACAATGCTTAAAAATAGCTGCTATTCACATTGATCAATTTTGATAATTTCCCTTTTTGTTGTGTTCCTTCTTTCGGTAATTGTGTTTTAATTGTGTCTGTAAATTGTCTCTATTTTTCTATCTGTCATTATCCGTGAAAGCAGCATATCTCCTGTGCGGAATTTTTTCTTTGCATGCATTATTTGTGTTTGTGTGTTAGTGTCATATATGTGTTTACTAGTTTTATTCGCTATTAAATTTAATGTAAACATAATTTGTTATCAAGGCTTTGCACACTTCAGCCACAGTATTTAGAAGATGCAAGTGAAAGAAATCAACATAATTTCTTAGGTACTTGAGGATTTTTGTATTCTTTTTCTTTTTTATCATGATCCTGGTTTGTAAGGGAAAATGTTCAGCCAGACTTTGGCATTTCTTTAAAAAACAAAATAACCAAATCAGTTTTGTTAATAGAAAACTCTTTACAAAAATACATTTTACAAAATTCCTTTTTTCCATAAGATAATTAATAACTTTCAATTACATGTGATCAAATGAAAAATGTAATGGAGTTTCATTTTATATCACATTACCATTTCACAGAGAGATCTATAGAACCCAGAAATTAGTCCTCAAAGATTACTTTGCAAAACTGTTTTTGTGGATGTTTGAAAGTCTTTACTGTTAAGATAGCATATAAAATTACATGCTTAATTACAATTATAAATATGGTCCTATATTTTCATAACAACTTGCCAGATTAGTTTTTGAAATACATTTTAGCAGTTTAAATCAAGATGTCATTTGAGCCATTTTTTTCTTAGAAACCTTAGAGTGGTATTTGAGATTCTGTTTTAATTTTGTCTTTTGGTACAGCTGTAGGAAAAGTACAGAGAGCTGCAATTGACAGCAGCAAAGAAGTCAAGTTGTCCATTTGTCAAACACCACTGAGCACCTTGTGAGTGGTTGAACAGTTTAACCTGTAATTGCAACAATTAAAATAATACCCATATTAACAAAGAGAAATTGCTTCCATATGGCATTTCACATGTACAAGATAAGAAAAAAAAAAGCATGGTAGAATCTGGCTGCAGATTTTAAAGGTTTCTGCTGAAATGAGTGCCTGTATCCACATTTATAAGCTTATATAGATAAACCAAAAGTTGAGGTTATTCTCTTATTAGAATTGCACATTTTGCCATCTGAATAACACATTTTATTTTAAACAGAAAAACTTGAAAGTTTCTCTTGATTTGCAGACAGATTTCGTTCTGCCGTACTCACATGATGTATTGTGGGAACATCTTATGTTCATTGTTTGGTGCAATTACAAAGGTGGAAAGAAAATGAGGCTAGTATGTCTTACACAGGAGAAAATTCTAACTTGTGCTCCAAACTCACAAATATATAAGATCAAGGAGGGGAGTGGTAGGCAATTTAGGGTGTGAAAACATTATAGAATGCATGTGAGTAGAGTTACAGTGATTGATCATTTCTGCTTTAATCTTTCAGTCGAAGGGGTCTCTTAGGACAAAGAATGAAATACATGAGGTAATTACAGTAAATATTGCACATACCACCCTGACATCTCAAAATGTCTCTTGCAAAGAAAATCACAGGAGTTGACATCAAAGTTAAGAGAATCAAAATGTCAGCTGTATGGCCTATAAAAATCATTGGACCCCTCACTCCTGGGATGAAGGGAAACAAAAGAGACTCCAAAGTCAACACAGTTTTCTTCCCTTCTTAAGAATAGAAGGCTCACTTGCAGGTTTTTGTCCTTTTCCTGCTCGTGGACTAAAAAACAGTGTTAAAGAGAACTCTGTGGGATTTGTTCAACTCCTGGCAATAACACTCATATGTCCAGTAAGAGCCCTCCCAGTGAAGAAGTGATATAGAGGGCTGTTTTGCTGAAGAGTGTGAAGGAATGATCCGAGAAGTCCTGTGGATAGAATCGCAATGCTGACCCCGAACATCAATGATTGATGTTAAATGTGACTATGAAACTCAATAGGGAATGTTGTACTTTTGATTTTATTGGCCACCATGTCAGTCTGCCGGCTCTCTGTGGTTAAAAGACCAATGTTATACATCTATAAGGCTTTGTACTTGTGTGCTGCGGTCAAACAGTACAATTACAATATGCTTTCGTAAATACATTTTTAACCTATTTGTAGTTGCAACAATATACAGACTCAGTCCCCTGCTGCTGTTATATGACCACTATATTAATAAATATTATATCATAGTTACTTATGATTATAATGAAACAATGGTAGCTAAAGTATTTTTTTTACATTCAAAATGTGATTATTTACATTTTGTTATATGCTAAAATAAAATCTGTTCAGTGTGGCTGGCATATTTACAGCAAATAATAGAGAGAATATTTATATACACTATTACATGGTGCTCTAGTTACATTCCTTTAAAAAAAAATACTGCTTATAGTATAAGATATTTTTTTACAAATATAGCTATCTAATATTCACTTGCAGATTATTCATTGACTTATTTATATACACTCACCGGCCACTTTATTAGGTACCCCATGCTAGTAACGGGTTGGACCC
>NW_015150730.1:817679-835788 GCF_000732505.1 Cyprinodon variegatus
GGGTCCAACCCGTTACTAGCATGGGGTACCTAATAAAGTGGCCGGTGAGTGTATCTGTTTTGATTCTATCTGCTCTAGTCTGCTGGCAAGGAGTTGCCAGATTATCGAAAGCAATACTGTAAGCAAATATCTAGCATTGTATCCCTACCTACTTGCCTGATCTCAGTTATGTTTCTCCCTGCTGGACTTACTTGTCCTGCCTTGCCAATGTCAGATATTCTCCTGGCTTCTGATCTCTGGACATCAATCATGCGTCTGCCTCATGATTACTCTGTCTTGCGGGACCCCTCAATTTGTCAGCTTAAATCTGTCTCTCTGTGTTCAACCCAGTTTGTTCTCCTCGGTGTTAGAGGTCTGCCCACTTCCTGGGTATATTAATTCCCAAAGTTCTCAGCATTAGTCATTAGACTCTTTGACTGAGGGGCTGAAAATCTCTTTCTTCTCCCATGCATTCTGAGAAGGTTAGTGGCTTTATCATTAACCTTTTTCACATCTTCAAGTTCTGGCCTAGCCACTATCCTTGATCTCTCTCTCAAAGAGTCCCTGATCCTGTTAGTGGTGCTTTTCTGCATTTTTATTTTTTATGTAGCTTTAGATAAATTATTATTGGCTGAATTTATCGGTCCTTAGATCTGCTCTTTACAATATAAAATTTTGAATTTATTGACAATCATGAAGGGACTTAGTTGCCACTCAGCTTCAACCAAACAATTTTTTTCACAAAATTGTTGGACAATATATTTCATTACATGAAGTTATTTATCCATGGTTTATTATTGTGGCGTAAATTGATACATTTATATGTCACAGCTCAGAAGTTTTACTCAAAAGGAGAGCTATTTATGAATAAAGATAAGATATGAATCTTTATATTTTCATTTGTTCGGCACCGCAAGGGTATAACTACTTATATAGAATGTAATTTAATATACTCTATTGCGAAAAGAAATAACAAATAACATTAAAGATTAAAGATAGATTAAAATAATAACAGAAATCTTAAGCGATATATAAAATGATTAATCAGATAGAAGTAACTCATGAAAAAATAAACAAACAATAACTTTTAATTTTATTGCTAAAGAGCCAAACTTTCACTCTTCTGCTTGGAAACAGTCCGTCTGTTATCCAACACTGCTGTCCAATTCAAATCATAGGACCCATTAAGGAAGAGGTCGCCTGGATCCCGCATAGGTCACTAGGCCAGCAAAAGGGCTGCATGGTGTGAAGTATTGATCTGCATGAAATACCTACAAAGAAACTAATAGAACATAAAGAATACACAGAAAGCTTTACACCACTGCTTATTTTCTCTTGGCATAAGGCCTTGCTTTCAGATATTAGATACATTGTCAATAAGACCCATAAAAGAGTAACCAGTATGTGACATATGTTATTCAGCAAGTAATTGTTGGGCTTTGAAAACGTATCTGTCAATTCTAGAAAGTACCTGGTATGTTATGAGAAGGTTCTTGGTAAATTCCAGAAAATAAATCTGTTCAAATAAATCTTCATGAAATTACATGGAAAGTTCCAGGTAACCAGAGAGTTCATTAAAGCTTAAGGAAATGTTCTTGTGTGTTCTTTAATTTACCTGGTAATCTGCAGCAACTAAGTTAAAGTTGAGAATTTGGCCCCTGCAATACATCTAAGGAAGTTCTCTGAGAGTATTAACTATATAGTGCCACTGAAAAAAACATTGAAGAAATTGTCTAAAATCAGGACCTTAAATTGAGTTTCACACAGTGAACATCAAACTCAAATCATTATGTGGTGAAATTAAGTTGACCAGAAACGGATGACTGCTTTACGCAGCCATCCAGTGAGGGAGGCAAAGTCAGTGAGTTGTTTATACAGGAAGATGAACAGTCTTTGGCTTTACCAGGGTGGGTCCTTGACAAATATTATAGAAGGGATATCACATCATCTGTCTTTCTGCCTGGCCTTCATACTTTAATTTAGTGAATTTTGACCAATAACTTTAACAAGATTACCACATATCTCTATCTATCCTGAACCCCATGTTCTCTGACATGTGTTGGGGTCTGGGACTTTACTCCTTCATTTAACCAGTTTATAGCTTCTCCTCGAGAGCTCCTCCTTGCAGGTTGATTGCAGGTTGATTGGTTTCACCAGTTCCCCATCAAGCAGTGGACTAGTTAAGGAGCCTGCTGCCAGCTCTCCAGTGCCGGTGTCAACCTTTCTGGTAACTCCTAGCCCTCTTGGTTTCCTGAACTTTGTTTCCTATAAACCTCTTTAACCAGTTATTTCCCTTGCATCTCTCAGGACTAATGGCCCAGAGGTCCAAACTCCTGAAAAAACCTGAAGGTTTGTAGATGGTGCATTTTTTCCAGCTGGCAGCCCAGAGCACCTTTAAAGTCACTGCTCGCTTCAACCTTATTCGCTCTCCTCCGTGCTCACCTGGATTCCTTCGCTTCCGTGACAAACAATGTCAGTACCAAGACTCAGAATTTCCTGGACCCAACTCCCCTGGTGGATAAACCCCAACCTACGAGTAAGCTCTCAACAATTCAGATTCCACTCAATTCAGTTCAACACATCTAACTTTCCTGTCCCTTTTTCAGAGGCCCCAGCCATTTCTGTTCCTGATACCTGAGGAATTTGCAATATGCACTTTCTGCGTAAATAAACCGTTAAACTTCCGCCTGTTTCCTGAGAATGTTCTGTATATTGTTAAAATAACTTCAGAAAACCATGATACATGGAGTCTGTTATAGCCCTTTCCCACTTGATGAAAAAAACGTATAAACCCGGGAACAATCAGCTTTTGGTGCCAGTGGGAACAGCTCACTGACCCGTGTCGACCCGTGTCAAACAACTCTGCAAGCGATCCATGTTAAAAATCACATTTAAACAGCTCGGCTCATATCGGCATACAGTAGGAACATCAGACCCAGGTCGACCCACCAATTTCTTTGATACCATTGAGTGCAAGGTACGGACATCAACACACCGTGCAAAAACAGTTCTGCTTACATTTGATAAACACGACACAGCACTGGTAAGAGAGATTCAGACGGAGTAAAAGACAAAAAAATAAAGCAAACTTACTATGCCCTGTCTTCCTTTCATGTTATCTCCATTGTTTGTCTCCCTGATTTATGTTATACACTGGTGACATCATAAACGTTTACCCACCATGATGGCCTCACCAGACATGTAGCAGTGGGCGCACAGATGCCACGCAGCTTACTAGCAAAGTGTTAGGCCGAAATCCCACATCCTCCGTCACCACTCGGTCCCGCTCCACTCCATACCACCTGCACAAAGCAAAGCCTACAGCCTCCCCTATTCCTCCCGTCTTGATGTGCTCCGACTTCCTTGGAGCTTGAGGAGAGCATGCACTATAATATTATAAAATTTCATAGGAGAAAAACATGTGGAAATGAACGCTTAATTTAACATGACATAATCAAAAAATCCCCATCAGCATCCAGCATGTGTGCAGTTTCTGGCCAAATCTTTTCTTTTTGTGGTCGATTTTTGTAACAGGGATAACTAGGATCATACAAAATAGTTTTTTATGAACTATGTTTGTTCTCTACTGCCAAACTCAGCATCTCTTCATCCATGCCTGCAGTAAGAAGTTTATTTTGACTGATTTGATTAAAGTTTTTAGCCTCTCTGTATAAAATAAATATTTTGATGGAGATGAGAAATCTGCTTCCTAGTATTTTAAAGTACCAATAGTTTGCATTCAGTCATTTAATTAAACGGCTTAGGTTTGGGGAATTTATAAGAATTATGCTATAATTTGTAGTTACCAATCCCTCGTTGCAATATTTTAATTTGTCAAACTAGATCTACTTCTTTTTCCCGTTTGGTGCGATTGAAATTGCGTCTCTTGACCAGGCCGGATCAGAGCGGAGCAAGAAAATAACTTGGTATTTTGACGGAGATGGACAGAGAAGGTGTACATGGACGGTGACGTGCAGAGGAGTAGTGGTGGATGTAGAAGAATTCTCATTGATTATCATGACAGACAAGTACTCTGCACGACGTACGTGAGCGGGGTGGGATGGAGCACTGAGGGAGTATGTGGAATCTGGGGGGTAGATCCGGCTTTTTTTGCCAAAGAGAGAAGGGAGCCAAATGCCGATTGTTAGCAGGTTGAACCGCATAAAAAAAAAAAAAAAAAAATGCATTAACCTGCGGATTTCATTGGGAAAGAGGCTTAAGACATGTGGAACTGTCTCTGGAGTCACATCCATCAGAAAAAAAGCAGGCATACATAAATCAGAGGTGAATATACCTCTTAGAAAAAATATCTTGACATGCAGACACAAACACTCAAGTTAGTTCTTCAACCCACAGTTGATTGTTGATTGATGATGATTGGTGCACATGGTTTACCTAGTCATAAAAAGCTGCTCTGTGGTCTTGAGACTAAAATTGCTTTTATGTAGCGGAATACATACTGTATATGTTTACATGTATTCCTGCACAAGTATAGCAGCCTTCTGCAATATGGAAGACACTGAAAAATGCCAGAGATTGCAAGAAAATGGATAATCATGTTCCTTTAAATTTACTCATTTCCATGGTAGAAGAAACATAAAAATATGACTTTTCATAACTCCACAGCACACACAGAGATATTAAGCAAAATTAAACTTTAATTTGATTACCAAGTTAATCCAAACAGCATTACACCTTAAAAAACAGCCAGATGATGCCTTGTAAAACTAGTATTGTCATCTCACTGTGGTTTCAGCCTATTTGCAGTGAAATCATAATAAAAAGACTGTGGTTTAAAGTTTGGCATTCATGATTTTGGTGGATTTTCACCATTGTCTTTTTGGATTATTTAATACATGTTTGGATATATTATATGGTTGTTTTTATAGTATACGTCATACTGTATGCCTTTTCTGTATGTGATGAGGACAATGTCTGTTCAAAATTCAGTAATAACATTTTAGTACATTCTTAGAAATAGGCTTAGCAGCAGTCAGTCAAACAGAGGTTGAGGCTTGGGATGTATGAATCAAGTTAAAATCGTACTTAAAGTAAAAAGCGGGAAAACAAATGTCTTAGTAGAAATGCAAAAAAGGAAAAAATGTTAGGTAATGCACTACCAAGGGAGTTGATCTTAAAACACAGAAGATGACAGATTAGTAAGAGGAGGAACTAGAAATGACAACCATATACATAAATATATATTTATATCCTGTTACTTTTTCTTGTGCTTTAAAGAAAAACATATTCAACATACTAGACATATACTTGGCCTCAACAATTGTCTTTTTGAAAGTGGTTAAAACTTGCAACCAGTATTATTTTCTAGCAAAGACATATCCTGAGGATTACATAGTGATTATCTTGCTTCAAATTTCTCAAATTACAAAAAAAGATGCAGTTATTAGCCCCCAAGCTAAGCATAAAATAGCGCCTTTTAAGAACCAACCTCCATATAGGAGCTTGAACTTTTAAAAGACAACATAATACTGAATGTTTTTTTGTATGATCAACTTGAGGTAAGTACAGCTCATTCTGCTAGCAAATGAACAAAAGATGTGTATTACACTGTCCAGTGCCAAATGTTTAATAATATAAGCAAAATAATTGTTGCATATTTTCTCCAAAGGAAGAGTTGTTAAACTGAAGCCTAAAATTGTTCATTCCACTTGCAAATTGAGGTATAAAATTCAAATTCAAAGTTTAGCCTGCACATTTTTGGAAAGTGCTAAAGGTGACATTGATGGTAACTAAGGCTTACTAAGGCTTAATGTTAAAGCTTAAAAATCTTTAACATTTTAACTAAAGAGATAGTATTAAAATAGCATATGGAAAATCTCACCAGGATTAATAAGTGTTCGATAGCTTTAATGCAAAAAAGCATTTTATAATTACTTATTAAGAATTGTAAACATTTTCATCACAGTATTTAAAAACAATATGAAGATTATAACGTTTCTTTTTCTTTTAATGTATCCTGCATTAAAATGTATCCAAATAATGTTTATCTAATTTGTTGCTACATTTTTCCTACATATATGTGTTACTCTCTAAAAAAAAAAAAAAAAATAGAGACAAAGAGAGAAAATGAAAATGTGACTATGTGCATGGAACCTTGGGAAGCACTATTTTAACAGGAGACGGCTGTTGCACAGACAGGAAATGAGAGGAAGGCTAGATCCTGAATTGGATGTTTAAAACCCAGACCGGTATCAGAAATAGGGGAGACTTATGCAGCATTAGTAAGGGTAACAGTAAGGTCATTGAGACCAGCATTTCCTTTTCTGATCATTGGGAAAGCTTGTCAGCACAAGTATCTCAGTTCCCACATCCCTCCTAAAATCATTTCAATGGGTTGGATTCAAACTCTGAAATTCAGACCGGAGCTGAATAAGACCTCCTGTTGCTGTGCCTGTTTATAAGTTCAGCTCCACTCTTATATACTGACTGCTTTGATTTTAGGTTTTGGGGCAGTTTCATCCGATGGAAGGAAGTCAGTTAAAATGGCACAATATTACATCAAAACACAGGATAAAAATAAAAAGACTGGTTTGTGAAAGCCCTATGCAGCTAGGTTTTTTCTTTGGTCTGAGGTTTTAATTTAAAACAGACGCACAATGCCGTAGTCATAACCCTGCCCTACCACACTATTCTCATGTCAGTGCACTGGACGTGCAGGCTAGTGTAGGCTGTTCTGGATAGTGTAACATTCAGCCATCTTGTGAGTTCTCACTGCTCAGTTTCTTGTAGCATAAAGTCCACAGCCAGAGCGCCAGATTACTGCCTCTAATCAATCTGATTAGCCTGAGAGGGCGCACACCTAGGATCACATCTGGTCTGCATGCTCCAACTGCACACAGTTAGGTCTGACAGCACCAGAGGCAATGCTTTCAGGTCTAAAGGAACTTCATTGCTCCACAGCATAGGTAGCAATCCTAATGAGATATGTTGGGATATGCAAGGCAAAAAATTAATGTACACAAAAGTTGAGACATAGTTTAACAAAAGAAGTGAAAGTAAATCAAATACATTGAGATTTTTTTCATGTTTACTATATAGAAAGGTGCATTTCACTAAACATATAAGTAAAATTAGATATCCACCCTAAATGTGTTAAGTGAAATCCAATTTGGTTTCTTTTTTATCATTGTTAAAACCTATTGCACTATAACATGGCCAAATATTTGCCCTAAAGTTAATTTAACCATCATCTGATAATGCTTAAATTCATGGCTCAACAAACAGACACACATATTCACTGCAATACACTGCAAAGTATAAATAAAGCAGTTTCCCTTTATTTATTGCATCTGCTTACAATCCTGATTCATAAATTGATAAGTCATTCCAGGACTCCTATTTTAAACAGGTGTCACTTAGGTGATGACATCTTAGTTTGGAGGTAAGATACTCTGTCAGAGCTTATTAACACATCATAAGAAGTGATTCATTGTATCTGTGCCAACATCATTTGGGTGAAGGTCAGCCAAGTCAACAGTTCTGGCCTTTGCACGTCCCTGTGGAATATAAGCATGACAACTTTAGCCATGAGGTCTTTAGAGGGGGCCCACCACTGACAGGAGATCCATGCTGGAAGTCTGCTGCTGTGGACAGATAAAAGAGTTTAACATTCAATTTAAACATCCTCAACTGTCATGTTCTTTGAACCACAGGGCAGTTTTAGGATTGTATAACATGAACATCAGCCACACAAGTTGGAAATAGTGTACTGCTGCTGTGCTCAATTTGGTCTGGGCCTAAACTCAGTTAATTATCAATTATAACAACATATGGGCCCTATTAACTGGAGGATGACCACCGTTATCTGCAGAACCATTTATACATCAGTATATTGTGATATATTTTAATTTCCATGTGAAGAGAAATTCTACAGCAAACCTAGTATTTAGCACATACAGTTTACCCAAGGCTTTGTTTAAAACTCTGACACATTTCTCTTTCTATAGTTTTATTCAATAGGTCACACTATGTGTTCCAATCAGGCTAATTTGATAAAATAAACCTTTTGTGTACAAAACTTTTGTTGTTTTTTTGCTATCAGTCTGATTTAATCTTAAAGGTCAAGTTTTCTTCAGTTATAAGCAAGAAATCATCAGAAATAACTGAATAGGTGCAAAATGAATAGCATTTGTAAAATGAATGGAACACAGCAGGGATCTTCTTTATGAAGATTCAGAGATTATTATAGTGACCAAACTGCACCATTTTATTAGTTGAGAAGATACAAAGGTAACAACTTGCCAGACAAAAAACATTTATCTAACGGTTAGATAAATGTTTTTTGGGTTAGATTCTAACCCAAAACTGATTGGTGTTCAGTCCTTATTTATCATTTATTTGAAAATCAGGTGCAAACTGAAGTTATGAATCTAAAATTTATGGCAAAAACAGCTTTTTTTCTTCCTTAACTTTTCTTAAATCTTCCTGTTATGTTTTATTAAACTATGATGAAGCTTATGATTAACTTTAAGCCAGAAGGCTCTTACCTGCCACCTGCTTTATCTAAATAAATGTTATATAATGTTGTGTTGTGTAAACACAATCAGTTTTTTTAATCAGGTTGTCAGTAGCAAGACATAGGGCCTCCAAAATAATTTACTAGCCAGATCGTAACACCACAGAAACTTTCATATTGTACACACTTTGTATTTGAATACCAGCCTGAAAATTTCTCTTATTATTTCTATATTACCAAACACATACCTTGAGCAACTTGGAGTGCGTGGAATTCTCCTACAGTATAAACGTAAAGCTACGTAAACGTACATGAATATATTATTTTTGCTGTGACATGTAGGCCTATGCCTCATTCAGAAAAAAACATACAGGCTATCTAGGGGATAACTGAAAGAGGAATTGATATAAAATGCATGATTTTCAACTGAGTGAAAAAGCTGCAGAACCTGGACAGAACCTATGTATGCACAAATGAGGAAATGCAAACCCCATGCTGAAAGGACATGACCATATTTTAAACAAATTTAAACATAACAAACAGCTGTGATCCTGTGAAGTCACCAACAGCAGCTAAGCTATTTGCTAATTAACAATATGGATTTCTGTACTCCAGTTGCACTTTATCATGAGTCTGCAACTTCATAAAGCACAACAAAACAGGCTAATAACAGATAAACCAAACACCATTTTCATGACATGTTGAACTAATCTTAGCCCCTTTTTTTGGATCAATGAGTTGGGATGTAAACATTCAAAATTGGAATATCTTCTAAATGTAAGAATTTAGTTTAAAGCAATGATTCTTCTGCAAAGGAAAAAAAAAAAAAAAAAAAAAAAAAAAAACGATTCTGCTCCTTAAGTCCTTCACAGCCCCTAGTTTAATTTTTTACTATATTTCATTCATGTTAATACATTGATGCTACAAGTTACAACAGTATGAGATAGATATAAACTACAGTGATCTACAACCTTAAACAAGAATAGACCCACCCTCCAAAAAATCCTCTTACCTCGCTTAATTAATTTTCCAGTCCATAATGCAAACATTTATGACATTTACTTAATCATATTTTCATATGTAAAGATGTTTAGTTACACTTTTTTTTTTTTCATGTTAGCAAGGTAGGACAAAAGAATTGTGCTTAAGTAGCTAAGTATGATTAAGTAGATATAAAAAATGGTTACATCATTATTTCAAGTGCATTGTTAAGTAGAAATATCTTAGTTTACCTTTGCTTTGATAAAGAGTACCTCTAAATCAAAGCAAAATAGCAAAACGTTATGGTTTTCATGTATGGAATTGAGATATCCGATCATTTTGGAATATTTGTTTGATGTTCAATAATTCACTTTTTAATATTAATTTTCTGAGTTTTATAGTTTCTGTATAACTTTGTTAACCTATAATTATGCTAATTAATCACCTTCCTGTTATTCTTCTCCACTACTAATGTTTCCCTTATTCAGATTTCCTACTGTAGAACAATGGATGTATTTAAGCTTGATTAGACCCACCTGGTTTTACCAATTCCAGCTCTTCTGAAAGAAACATTTAATACTCTAAAGCTCCCTAATTTTCCCCCTACTGGAACAATCAATAACTAAATATTTCATCGCCATGAAATTCTTCCTCTGTCATTTCTTTGATGTTTACATAGGATGTTTTCTTTTTTATTTGATATGTCATTTGTATAATTTAAATGGAATTTCTATCTTGTCTATATTGTCTTGTACTAAACAGGTGACTTGTGTTTAAGCACAGATACATAAGAAAAGCAAATGATTAACAAAATGTTTTTTAAGGAAGTAATAGATGAAAATAAACATAATGTAACATAACATTATGGAAAATACCATCTGTATCCTAGATAATATTATTCAAAGTGAGTACATTATAAAAATTTAATTTATAAAGGAAGCTGCAATTAGAGTATGAATAAAAGAGTTAATTATTTTTTTTACTTCTTCGTAAATAACAGGCGGCTTTTTTAACTCTTTTAAAACTGCAGAGAATGAACATTTCTACTAAACTATTGGTTAATCCTGTCAGCTTGACATCCTGCTGTTGTGATGCATGTCAAACTTCACCCAGATGGGGTCAACTGCAGGTTAACCTGCGACTGACTTCACTGCCTTAATAAGAAATTGTGTTTTTACCAACAAGATGTGCAACTGTGAAAGTATTTACAATGGAAACAAACAATATGGAAGCGGGTAAATACAACAACGAGTACTGTAAAACACTTCATAGATTAACTGAAGCAATAATTCAAAATGTTTGCTGATCTTTGGGTTTAAAGCACTATCTGTGGTGCAACAATGTTTTTTTGATTGACTAAATAATTAGCAATGATACCTTATATGTTCCAGCACATTTTTAATGGCGCTCTTTTTTAGGCTAGTTGTGGCAGTTTGATTAATTTGCTTTATCTTTACTTTGCATCAAAATATACAAAGACTACTTACACAAATATTTAGCATGTTAATGGGTCAGTGGTAAGGGATTGAAGTGATAAGTCAATTTTCTATTCATATAAAACTTTTTAGCTCTACAGTGTAATTCTATGCATAATCTTCACTGTGCATTACCACAGGAATCGTGTATGTAAATGCTGTTACACAAAATCTAAAAACAGAAGGTAGAAACAACATGCTATTTCAAATTAGGTTAACCAGACCTCTCTGGTGACAGATGATTCTGCCTAAAAAATTGCATCTGTAAACTTTTTTTTTTTCCTGCCTGTTATAAATCATATACAGAATGACTATTTCACACTACTAAGATATCTCTGTTTTTGTATATAAAATACACACTTACTGTACATTTTCACACATGTACAAACAGACTAAACATGAACAACTTCTGTGATTCATTTCTTCAAAAATCTCCTCTGCCTTCCTTGCACCTCACCATTAAATAATGAAAAGCAGGTGTTTCTATTTTCTGAACACATAAGGTAGCAGCGGAGACATGAGTCACTTTCTTCTCATCACCTTTAAGTCTCAAAACTTTTCTAATATATATAATCTTTGGAGAGAAAATGGGCACACACACATATTGTCTTTGAGAAAACAAGGGGAAGGGGCATCTAAATTTGTAAACCTCTGATGGACCAAGAAAGTTAAGTTGAATGGAACATGAGAAAATAAGGAGTTCCTGTGCCTGTATGCATGTGTGTTTGTGTGTGTACATACTGTAAGCATCAGAGTATGGAGTTTCCACCGGTAGAGGTGAATATTACTACCAGACTCTCCACCTGACCTTCATTTTTCAATTTGTAAACCAATCTTCTTACAATTGGCCACCACATTTAAGCATAAACACAGAAGATATTCATCTTGTTTGCATCAAAGGCCCTAAACTTCAGTATGCCTGCCTTGCTTTGCCCTCTTCAATACCATCAGTAGTATCCCGCCCAGGCAAATCTCTGCCTCACTGACTGCCACTGCTTCTTTTCCTGCCAGACATTAGTCCTAATCAAGGTCAATTACTCTCTTTTTAACTTTATTTAGATTGAAGCAAGTCATTTCTAGTCTCTCTGTAGTAAGGGTGTAATGACGATAAATAGCACACATTTGAGGATGTGGCTTACTTTCCAGACACAACATTGTATAAATGCCAAAACCAGAGTATGTTTTAGGTGACTGGATCTACTGTTTGAGCCTGTCTGTCTTTTAATGTTCAATTGCAATACAATATAATAATAAATATATTGCAACATCAATATATGCAATGAATGAACGAATTAATAATGTCATTATTTACCTAATTAATCAAAAGAAATATCAGTATAAACAGCACTGAGCACTGTTCCTTCCTATAGTTCACTTTACCAGTGGTTCTCTCCAGAGAACCACTACTACAATGTGAGAACACTCTGTGCCTTTTGGAGCAGGCCTGGGTTAGTAATTAAAGCCAACCTCTGAGTGACAGGCATTTGTAGCTGAAACCACAGTTGCACATAACGGTACCCAAAGACATATTCTCCCTCCATGTGAGATCACCATGAGGTATTATTTCTTTGAGCTTGAGCCATTGCTCTTTGTTCAGAGGAATACCCTCTGTAATAGCTGCATGTTTTTAAATCTAAGATTAAAAACTGTGGCCTTTAATTGCTAGTTAGGTTAATTGATTTAGCCATTCACAAAGCTGAATGAAAAATTAAGAACTTAAGCTAGTACTGCCAGAAAGCATTGACATATAACATACATTTGACATATGTGATAAGCGTTTGACATTTAAAAACATCTGCTATCCTCAATTTTACTATGAAATCCTTTCCTTACTTCTATGCATGAGCTTATAACCCAAGTGTGCCATTAAGTGTATCAGAACACATCATTTATAGCTTTTCTGACAGTAAACTAACTGAACCAGAAATGTTGATGAAAATAATGATTATGATTTCCTTTTACAGACAGAATAAACAAGCAGTTTGTAATTGCTACATTTTAGTCTACTGAAACTTTATACCTTCCTTTTTCTTAATTCCTGTTCCCTTAAATATAATCATAATTAGTTTACATCCTATCCATGTTTTGGAAAATCTTTTATTGTAATCAGCAGCCTACTAATCTTAATGCGCTTAGCCACATAGTTACTTTTGCATTTAGGCTTGCGACTATAAAGCCAGATGAGTCCAGTGTAAGACAAGTTACTTGAATAAGCCTTAAGGATAATTCAGACTCATGAAGCATACTTTCATAATCAGAGAGAAGCCCATGTCCATAGTGCAGTTTGTAGCTTTCTAACTGCTAAAACTGGAAACGTTTCTAAGATATGGTTATATTATATACATTTGGTACCTTTTGCTATAGAAATGAAATAATGTCATGCAAAAATGTTGAGTTGGTTTTTAACAAAAAAAAAATAATAATGTTCAAACAACTTTCCATCAGCATAACCTTACTCTAAATGGTAAATGTGTAGGTGTGATTCTCTCAAAATTATGGTGTTTTAAATAAAGTTTCTTTGCTGGTAGGTACTTCCCACAAATGGAGCATTGGTTCCTTAAAGGTTTTTTAATTATATTTATCTGTCTGTCTGTCTGTCTGTCTGTCTGTCTGTCTGTCTGTCTGTCTGTCTGTCTGTCTGTCCTGTTACCTGGAATCTTGTCCTCTTTTCAAGCATGTCCCTTGCTGCCTTATCTTTTCATATTTTATAGGCTTTGATGGGATAAGTTTACACATTGGCAAGAATTAGCTTAGCAAAAATCATAGCTTTAACTCTTTTAAAAGTTTCAAAAGTAGGTTATGCTAGCAATAAAATAGAAGGTGGCTATATAACATGTAGGGTGCTGAATTATGCCTGGTGATGTTGGACAGTACACCAAAATGCAGAGAACTTTCAAAAAATAGCTGCAGTAGTATATCAAAAATATAAAATAAAGGGGTTATTTAAAATATAGAGCAGCTATCCAGAACAAATATGAATGGTGGACTTTAATGTCTCTAATGGCTCTCATACCACGACTTGGCAGCAATTGGAGTTATGAGTAATATTGTCTGCAGGCACCTAGGTCATTTAGGAGACGAGCAATAAATGGCTCAGAAGAAGGGGGGAGGGGGGTCTGTGGTTAAGTTTTAACAGGGTACACACTTATCCATTTCTTTGTTTTCAGGTTCCTAAATGGAAATCATAAATAACAAAAATATAGCCATTATTTTGTGGTTTTATATTGAGCATGAACACTCCTTTCCATAAAAAAGCATGCAGTATGTAACCAAATCCAGATCTTGGGTTAAAAGTTCATAAAAACCAGTTAAGTTAAAGCTACATATTCCAGCTTTGACTTTCTAATTGACCAAAGTTCTCTTAAACTATTAAAAACCACTGAGTATATTTTTAGCAGCTTCTAAGCAGTGACAGCTTTTAAATCCCATTTGATTTGTCTTCCTCTCCTCTCAGGGCCCCTGATCACGGTTTCATATATATTTTTTTTACTTTATTTTTACAGCAGTCATGTTTATTCCGCTAGAGCTTGTTGTAACCTTGGGAAGGAATCTATTTCCTCCTAGTTCCAAGTTCTCCCACTGAGGGACAAACTGTGTCCCTAAGTTCAAGCAGCACCCCAGGCAATGCAAACTGGTGAGCAGAACATGAGGTGGACCAGATCTCGAGCCAAGCTAACAAGTCTGTAAGAGTAGTAGAGAATAACTGACCTCACAGAGACATAAGGAACGCTTGAGAAAATGCACAACATACAAGAGGCAGATTACAATCATCTTCAAATCACGGTCCTGTCTGCGTGACAGGGAAATGGAACATCATGGGTCAATCATTCAGCCTAAGGGGCTATTTTCTGTTCAAGCAATCTGCTTTATTTTGTCAAATACAGATCCAAGCAATGATAATGCTTACATACTTCAAATTTCTTTATTGGTAAACTATTTTCTATGAATGATTTTGTTTCAGAAATAACCTAATTAAATTATTGTCTTCCCCATCTCTTTTTCCATTGTTCAACATCTCGAGTCCATGATCCTAGATAATTTTCTGAAAAATTTGTTTGTTGATCTTAACATGTTATATTTGACTGAGAACCTTCATCAGCATACTTAACATGTTATAGAAATTATTTTTGACATTACATTACACTCAGTTTTACAACCTAAAGTGTGTATTTTTATTTAAAGCTAATGTTTATTTTACATAATTTTATCACCCTTTAAAAGGCCTCGTCATGTACTATGATTGCACATTTCTATGGCAGACTAGACTACAACAGAGTAGTGGCTTAGTCTGTTTGATTCAAAGGTCATCTGTTCAAAAATGTTAAACCTTGTTGGATATTTCGATTTTGTGTGTTTTACCACTTTATTTGGTCTATTTGATTGATTAATTAACTTTATTGATCTCACAGCGGAGAAATTTACTCATTACATCAGCTCAAATTGTCAAAGGAGAAGAAGCAACTGCTAAAGGAAGAAAAAGGTGCATGGGATATATACAGTATATACAGTGAGTCCACACATGGAGGGGGAGTTTTGTAAGTAAACTGTATATTTGCCACAGCAAAGACCATTCGACTGAAGATAGGGTATTGCTCATGCAACCGATTGGTAAACAAGAAGAAGCAATGACTGAGCCAAGTGAGTCAATAATGCCCAGTTGAGGGTTGGAGGCTTTGTGGAGGATTTATTTGAACTTCAAGCCAGAAAAGATTGGGCTGAGCTGTGATAATGCAAATGCTTTACTGCAAGGTACTGCATAACAGTTTACTTGCTTTACAGCTATGAAGATGTTGCTTTTTGATAGTTCCACCATACTGCTGACAGTTGGCACACAAAATGTTTAGATCCGATACAAAAGTTATTATAAAGTTTCTCTTAAAGTGTTCCTTTAAGAGATACTGGTCTCATTCCTAATTATGTAAAACACAAAGTTTTCTTCAGAAAAAAAAAAAGGACACGAGTCATTTTATTGCAAAATATTAATGTAATTATTAACACTGAACATATAGGCAACAGATTTTGATGATGCATAAAGAATCACAAAAAGGATAGACTTTATGTGAGCCTATGCTGCTGACAAAATGATAGGCAAAGATTTCCTCAGTGTATGGATACAGTTTTATAAGTAAGGAGGACAGCAGGGACTAAAATAGTTTTTTTGCCTTAGGACAAGATTATACAGCAGTGCAATGAATGTTCCACTGATTCTAATGAAGCCCCTGCCTTGTATTAGCCCTGGGTAAAGGAAACAAAAAGGGAGGGTAGGGCAAGAGGCTGCAATATAGGGCCAGAAGGAGAGAGTTATCTCATGCTAACTTAGTTAGCTGATAGGCTCCAGGGACACAGAGGGAGAGAGGTCAAGACCCTTACCAACATCTCCCAAGGGACCAAAGCACATAGTTGTCAGCATTCCTGAGAAACTCTGAGACCTTCTTTCCCTGGAGAGATGAAGGAAAGCCGACTAAACGAGGAGAGGGAGAGCCTTGCAGAGGAAAAGAATGACACAACCTTGCATGTTCTTTCCATTTGTCTCTTTACATGTCACAAAAAGACAGTAGCAATGCATAATTTTCAGCTTTTATGCATTCATAGACATCATCCATGACATATAAAATCACAGTCAACTGTACACTCTTATTTATACAATTATTTTTAATAGATGTTTTTTTATACCTTTATTTTGATCAGCCATCTCAGCTCACTGGTTGCTGGCGCCTGCAGAAGTCTGAGGGGCAAAATAAATTCTTACAAGCTGTTTGGCAGTAGGCCGTTTTTCGAACAATGTCAGGTTTATCACTTACAAACACATGCAAAAGCAATTTGCATAATCTGTGCTTTACTAAACTGTTTAAAAGCAATATGTGCACACAGCTGGATATTTTGGCAGTCATGAGTTTCCGTAAAAAACTGAATGTAGGACACTGGTTACATTACACATCAACTGGTTACATTATTCATCAACTTTGTTTGTGCTCAGTCAGCATATATATTATACTTGAGAAAGCTTCGGCTTTTAAAAATGACAGTTTTTTCTACAAAAATAAAGGCAAATATTATTCTTAACCTTTAGTTTAATTAACGTTAGAGTTTGGGTAAACATATTAATAACGACAATTAAATAAAAATGCAGAAATAGTTGCACAGCATTTCCAGTAGAAGGTAAGATAACATAACTGGAGTATGCAAAGAAATATGAAAGATAGCAAGGCAGCACACACAAAACCACATACGGGGAACTATTGTAACAAAACAATTAAGATAGTGTCTGGCTCAGAACAATGGGACACATTATATATCTAAGAGTTCTGTCCGAGCCCAGAGGGTTATTTTGGTTCCAGACGGTCGGCTGCCAACAAGACGCAGCGGGTGCCGCCCAGAGAGTCCCAGATTATATTATATTTTTCTTTTGTTTCTGTGGATATCACAAAATTTATTATGACTGGCATAAGAAATCAAGTAGTAATTTTTAATACAACCATTTTGCTGGAATATCATGAAATATTTTCTAACTGTACCTGCTTCTTTCAGCTGCATAACATGTTAAATGACCTGTACTAGTATAGTCATTCATCAAGTCCAAGGACTTCAAAATTTCATACAATTATGGTGGCAAGCTACATCATAGACACAGCTAACCTGGTGCACACTGACAGAAGTAGGCTTGCTGTGTACATTACACATGCACAATAGTGTAGACATGTGCCATCGGGCCATGAGACCATCATCATGTAGGTAATGATGGGGAAGTGTCTCACCCAAGGACGCTGAGGCAGACAGTGGTGGGGCTTGCTTTTGTGCACTTGTGTTCTCCTAATATATCATGGGGACCTATTTTTGTGTGCTCATGTCAACTTTTGTCATTTTACGGATGGAACCAACAAGAAAAGAAATCAAAATACTTGACCTGGTATTAAGAGCGCAAACTTTTTATTATTGCTTTTATCAATATTGCTATAAATAGAACTAAATAGGCCCTTTTTTAATATTTCAATTTGAATAAAAAAGAATTTTTAACAACACATTCCAAGGATTTTTCCTCAAGATTATTGTGTGTGACATTGCAGATGTCATTTTTTCCACCTAATGGTTCTGATATACAGAAAAACAGTTACTTGAGAGGGAATCTGCTGAACAATAAGTATACTGGAGAGCGAAAACTGCTAACACAGATGGTGAGGTGGGGAACTGAAGCCAGTGT